>NW_027305649.1:0-32500 GCF_039555335.1 Amphiura filiformis
TATTAAATTTGTTTGTAATCTTGTATGAAGTGCATTGAAAACTATTTTGTTGTAATGTACTTGGTGAAGTGAATATTATTATTATCATTATTTATTTATCTATTTATTTATTTATTTATTTATTTATTTATTTATTTATTTATTTATTTATTTATTTGTTTATTTATTCTTATTCTTTCTTGTTATCTTTAAAACTTCAGTAATGATTTTCAATAGAGAGTTTGTAATTCCCAAAATCATTTAGAACTTCCAGGTGCAGTTCTTAAAAATATTGATTTGGTGAACTAATTGTTAAAGAACAGGCATAGCTGACGATAAGAACTGAGTAGTTCATGTAAAAGAAAGAAATTCGTTATTTTAGGTGAGTTTAACATCTTTAACATCTACTTGCAGAAACCTCTGAGTCCAACCAGGAGAATTCCATCATATTTTTATTTACATGTTTATAGCGCTCCATACAAGGTCAAGAGCACCGATTTTCAAGGTGAATATAGGGATCAGATCACGTCATCTGCAAGCAGCAGCCTTAAATTCCCAACGCATGTCCTGTCTGCAGTTATAATGTGAATCCTATTATTTTCATAACTGACTATGATATTATATTATGGGTATGAGTCGCTACAAACGGGACTAATGGCTTAACGTACCCTTCGAAGGACGGATTACCCTCTTGAGTCGTGGAAAGAGTACTAGAAGTCTATACTGTCATGCTTACTTTTACAAATACAGTGATAAATTAATAATAAATCAGTCACAGTAGTGTAATTATGAGATTTTTAATCCACTTAATCAACATTAAAATGAACAACAATAAGATCTACATTTCACATGTGCCTGTCGGCGGGGCTGCTTCATCACTCATATCTGGCACAGTCATTATTGCCATCACAGGTTTGAGTAGCTGGATTATAGCATGCTGATTTGTCTCCACAGAGCACCTCAGGAAGAGTACAACCTGGGGATAGATTATGAGAACAACATTATACAGCCGTTATTTTACCTATATACTCCTCAAAAAGTTCAGAAATTGCTCTATCCTATACCCTTGCTTACCCTTCAATCGATTTATCAACATCAAAATTAACAATAATAAGATATACTTACATGTCCCTGTCGGCGGGGCTGCTTCATCACTCATATCTGTACAGTCATTATTGCCATCACAGGTTTGAGTTGCTGGATTATAGCATGCAGATTTATCTCCGCAGATCACTTCAGGAAGAGTACAACCTGAGGTTAGATCATCACAAAAACATAACGCCATATTATCTTACAGATATTTCCTCAAAATGATTGCTTTTCTTACACATATTGCTTACTCTTCAATCGATTTCCATCAACATTAATACGAACAATAATAATATCTGCTTACATGTTCCTGTCAATGGGCTGCTTCATCACTCATATCTGTACAATCATTAGTGCCATCACAAGTTTGAGTTGTTGGATTATAGCATGCTGAGCTGTCTCCACAGAGTACCTCAGGAAGAGTACAACCTGGGGTTAGAACGTCAGCAAAACATACAGCCATTATTCTAGAGTTCTGAGACTGCTCTTACCCATACACACATAAAATCAATATAAAGTAGTCTTTAGTACATGATTCTGGCGACATATTTATATAATATTAATCCGTACAATAACAAGAATTGCTACACCACCAAGTAGAAATATAGGCTGGAATACCCTTAATTTCACTGCCTGTTTCAATTTTGGGGTGAAATCTACACTAAAAAATTAAACATGACAATGGGCATGGCATGATTTATGCTATATTTAGAATTTGATTTGTGATGTAAAATCTACTACAGCTGTAAGAGATTCAGTAACTTTCAATTCTGTTCTCTGTCTAGAAACTCTAGCATGATTTTGCATGGAGAGTGTGTAGATCCCAGAGAGTGATGAACAATAATTAAATCTACCTACAAGTTCCTGTCGGTGGAGCTGCTTCATCACTCATATCTATACAGTCATTAGTGCCATCACAAGTTTGAGTTGTTGGATTATAGCATGCAGATTTGTCTCCGCAGATCACCTCAGGAAGAGTACATCCTGGTTTTAGATCATGAAGAAAACATACAGCCGTTATTTTACAGATATACTCAAAAGGTCCAGAATATTGCTTTTTCTTGCTTTATTCATCAATCGATTAAAGCAACATGAACAATAATCAGATCTACTTACATGTTCCTGTCGGCGACCTGCTTCATCACTCATATCTGTACAGTCATTAGTGCCATCACAAGTTTGAGTTGCTGCATTATAGCATGCTGAGCTGTCACCGCAGAGCACTTCAGGAAGGGTACAACCTGGGGTTTGATCATCAGGGAAACATACATCCTTTATTTTAGGGTTCTGCCTATTTCTGGAATAGCCCATTACGCCTATGTTTACTCTTACGAAAAAAAAAAAAAAAAATAAATATAAAGCAGTAACAGTAGAGTGATTTTGAAATATGAATCGATTTAGTCAATGTTAATCCGAACAATAACAAGATTTCTCATCACCACATAGAAATATAGTTGAGTGACCTTAATAGTATTACCTGTTTCAATTTTTAGGGAAACATGTGAGAGATTCAGTAACTTTGAATTATCTGAAGTACCCTTTCTCTTCTGTTCTCTGTCTGGAAACTCTAGCATGATTTTGCATTGAAAAGTATATACTAGTAATTCCCACAGAGCGATATTCAATCGATTGAATCAACATCAACATGAACAATTATTAAGAATTACTTACATGTCCCTGTCGGCGGGGTTGTTTCATCACTCATATCTGTACAGTCATTAGTGCCATCACAAGTTTGAGTTGCTGCATTATAACATGCTGATTTGTCTCCGCATATCACCTCAGGAAGAGTACAACCTGGGGATGGGTAGATTATGAAGAAAACACACAGTCATTTTTTTCAGATACACCTCCCAACAAGTTCAGAGATTGAACTTTCTTAACGTCTATGTTGACCATTCAATCGATTTAATCAACATCAATATGAACAATAAGAAGATCTACTTACAACATCCTGTAGGCGGGCTGCCTCATCACTCATATCCGTACAGTCATTATTGCCATCACATGTTTGAGTTGCTGGATTATAGCATGCAGATTTATCTCCGCAAAGTACCTCCGGAAAAGTACAACCTGGGGGTAGATCATGAGGAAAACATACAGTCATTATTTTTACAGATATACTCCTCAAAAGTTCAGAGTTCTTGGGTCTGTACTTATTACTCTTCAATCGATGTAAGCAACATGAACAATAATAAGATCTACTTACATGTTCCTGTCGGCGGGCCTGTTTCATCACTCATATCTGTACAGTCATTATTGCCATCACAAGATTGAGTCGCTGGATTATAACATGCCGAGCTGTCTCCGCAGATCACTTCAGGTAGTATACAACCTGAGGTTGGGTCATCAGGAAAACATAACGCCATTATCTTAGAGATAATAATTTCTCTTTCTTACGATTGCTCTTTCTTACGCCTATCCTTACTCTTCAATCGAATTCATCAACATCAACATGAACAATACTAAGATCTACTTACATGTTCCTGTTGGTGGGCCTGCTTCATCACTCATATCTGTACAGTCATTATTGCCATCACAAGTTTGAGTTGCTGGATTATAGCATGCTGAGATGTCTCTGCAGATCACCTCAGGAAGTGTACAACCTGGGGTTAGATTATGAGGAAAACAAACAGTAATCATATTAGACTTCTGAGATTGCTCTTTCTTGCGCCTATGTTTATTCTTACGCATACACATAAAAGTCAATATAAAGCAGTAACAGTAGAGTAATTTGGAAATATAAATCCATTTAATCAATTTTAATCCGAACAATAAGAAGATTTCACATCACCAAATAGGGCTGAATTCCCTTTAATAGTAATTACCTGTTTCAATCTTGGAGAAACATCTCATACAAATAAATTAAACCTGAAAATGGGCAGAAATGTGCATGATTTTTGGCTTTTTTTGGAGTGGTCGTGATTAGTAATGTTAAATCCTATCTCAGATGTGAGAGATTCAGTAACTTTGAATTACCTGTAACGCCCTGTCTCTTCTGTTCTCTGTCTAGAAACTCTACTGAGCATAATTTTGCACGGGGGTATGTAATTTCTAGAAATGATTTTCAATCGATTTAATCAACATCAATATTGACAATAAGATCTACTTACATGTTCCTGTCGGCGGGGCTGCTTCATCACTCATATCAGTACAATCATTAGTGCCATCACACGTTTGAGTTGTTGGATTATAGCATGCTGAGCTGTCTCCACAGATCACCTCAGGAAGTGTACAACCTGGGGTTAGATCATCAGGAAAACATACAGACATTATCTTACAGATAAATCTATCAAAATTTCACAGATTGCTCTTTCTTACGGCTATACTCAGTCTTCATTCGACAATACTAAGACCTACTACTGCTTCATCACTCATATTGCCACAGTCATTATTGCCATCACAAGAGGTCTTTCCTACAGATTGCTGTTTCTTACGCCTATGCTTACCCTTCAATCGAATTCGTCCACATGAACAATAAAATAATCTACTTACATGTTCCTGTCGGCGGGGCTGCTTCATCACTCATATCTGTACAGTCATTAGTGCCATCACAAGTCTGAGTTGTTGGATTATAGCATGCTGAGCTGTCTTTGCAGAGCACCTCAGGAAGAGTACAACCTGGGTTTAATGATCCGGAAAACATATTGCTCTTCCTTACGCCCATTTGTCTAATACCATTTTTCTAAGTCCCGTTTAGTCTATATTCAATGGTCTATTACCAGAAGGGCTAATTGCCACTTAGTCTAATTGCCAATTAGTCTAATAATCATATAGTCTAATGTCCATTTAGTCTAATATTGTTTGGTCTAATTATGTTTTGAAAAGCAAATATACAGTATCAAACATTGTAGCTTTTTCGTGGAATTTGCCATTTGGTTTAATACCATTTTGTCTAACATTCAATTCGTCTACATCCCTTTCCTAACAACTGTTTAGTCTAATACCCATTTGGTCTATAACCAATAAGTCTAATAGCCATTTGGTTAACAAACCATATAGTCTAACAATCATCTAGTCTATAACCAATTGGTCTACTAACCGGTCGGTCTAAAACCCTGGTGTTAAAAGGTATGCAATTTATGCTTCTAGTGTAAGATTTTTGATTTTCACAGGCTTCAACTTGCCCCATGAGCTTTTGGGGGTCAATGTTTTTGCTTTTCAAAACATAATTCGCTAATGAAAGATATTTCCCAACTTTCTATAGCACATCATATAGGGCTATTATATCATAGTTTTGTCAGAATTTCGGTTTTGATTGCACCATTTTCAATTCCGACTACCAATTTTGTCAAAATCAATGGATGATGGATGATTTTGCAAGCAACAATTTAGAAATATCGATTACTTTTGCTGGTTATATTAGAAATGAAGTACTGATTTGGACATTTTGGCAGGCGCAAGTGTTAAAAGGTGAAATCAAAACGGATATTCTTACAAAACTATAATACACTAAGCCAAAAAAGAAACTTATAATTTTTCACAAGGTCGTATCTTAAAATCATGTCCATCAAAATTAACCAAAATTACACACAGGGTTGCCTCAATTCTCTACTCTAAACACATGTCAGTAACCAAGCAGTTGTCCAACTGACACAATAGCAAAACGCACTGATATGGAACAGCTTCCTGGACCACATTCACAACCCTATTGGCACTCAGCAAACGAAATCTAAGAGAATGGCATCTTGAATCACAGGTCATAAACTTACCAACAGATCACAAACAAACTTACCAGGATCATCATGTCACATGTCCAAACAAATAATGAAGTCCTTTAGTAACGGGTATGTCCACCGTGCGCTTGCACGCATGCTGTGCACCTGCTTCTCATGCTTAATTCCAACCAAGTTCCTGATGATATCCTGGGGAAGGCCCCATGCTTCCCGTTACTAAAGGACTTCATTATTTGTTTGGACATGTGACATGATGATCCTGGTAAGTTTGTTTTGACTCTCTTTAATGTTTTTAACTTAATGTTGTTAAAATTGTTGGCTGTGACCTGTGATTCAAGATGCCATTCTCACAGATTTCTTTTGCTGGGTGCCAATAGGGCTGTGAATGTGGTCCAGGAAGTTGTTCCATATCAGTGAATTTTGCGGTTGTGTTAGTTGGACAACTGATTGGTTACTGATATGTGTTTAGAGTAGAGTACTGAGGCAATCCTGTGTGTAATTTTAGTTAATTTTGATGAACAGGATTTTAAGATATGACCTTGTGAAAAATTATAAGTTTCTTTTTGGCTTAGTGTATATATAGAAGGGGATCTTTCTTTAGCGAACTACATTAGTTTGAAACGCTAAAAAGTTAATTCCAAAAAGCTCACGAACGAAGTTGAGGCCTATAAAAATCTTACACCTAAAGACACCGGGATTGTTTTTTTTAAGTGCCATTTATTTATCCGACATTACTGAAAACAAATAAAAATTATTGTTTTTTATTTGACCGAGAAAATGAATTTCAAATCAACAAGGTGTATTTCAGAATTATGCAGATTTCAACATTGTATCGATCGACTTTTAGCACGACTATATATAATAATAGAGGATGGTCACTGGCGTACTGAGTGATTACTTAACCTGGAAATGTATAATATATCATCAGTTACTAGTCGGAAATAAATGCATGATAGAGAATTAGCTAAAAATGATAAAGAGCAGCAAACTTGAAAATATACATTATTTGCCGAAAATACACCTTTCTAAACAAAACCTCGTAAATTGTATTTTTACACCAAAGCGCTAATCTGGGCAGTCAAAATAGTATTATTTCATGGAGAACGAATACCAAATTAATGATAATATATTTGCACGGAATCGCAAATTTATCTAATAACAAAATATGTGAATTTTTTCCCATTAATTTCCCATGAAGTTTTGTCTATTGATATTATCTGCAAAGGGTAAAGCCGAAACTCTCAGTAACCAATATTATAGCGTTTTCACGTCTGAGAATGTCAATCAAACACCTGATACGGATAGAGAGCCCATTCCTACAAATGTTTATAGACCTAGAGGGTGTTGAGAAACTCCTGCAAGAAATAGATCCCCAAAAGGCTTGTGGGTCCGATGGCATTCCTTCTCAGTTGTTAAAAGACCTAATTCATGAATTGGCCCCAATCATATGTCATATCTTTTCCCAATCTCTCACAACAGGTGATCTACTGGAGAACTGGCTCACGCCAACTGCTATTTACAAAAAAGGAGAGAAAACTATAGACTGGTGTCTTTAACTTCAGTTAACTGTAAACGTATTGAACATATCATTTTCAGCCATATTATGTTTCACCCAGAAAAACACAGAATACTTTCAAATCTCCAACATGGTTTTAGATCCGGGTATTTTTATGAATCTCAACTTATCATTACGATAGAAGATCTTGTACACAACCTAGACAATCATTGGCAGACTGATGTTCAAATACTGGACTTTAAGAAAGCCTTTGATGTTGTTCATCGGCGATTTCTGCAAAAATTGAATTTCTACGAAAAACGAGGTCCCCTCTTAGTGGGTTGATAAATGGTTAACATCATGAACGCAGAGGGTAGTCGTAGACGGTGAAATCTCAGACGCACCACATGTTAAATCTGGAATCCCCAAGGAACTGTTCTAGGCCCCTCATGTTTCTTACTTACATTAATGACATAGCAGACCATATTGACTGTTTTACAAGGGTAAGATTATTTGCAGACGATTGTCTCTTATACAGAGTTATCCACGATACAGATATTCTTCAGAATGATATTACCTCTCTTTGTAACTGGGCCGAAAAATGGCAAATGAAATTTAATACCGCCAAATGCAAATCTGTCAGGATTACAACTAAAAAGCACCTAATCAAATCGCACAACATGTGTAATGATCAGCTGGAACAAGTCCCTCATCATCCCTATCTAGGTGTAGATATATCTCTTAATCTTAAATGGACTTTCCACCTGAATAATATAATTGCCAAAGCAAATAAGGCTCTCTGGTTTGTTCGTAGGAACCTTTGGTGATGACCGCAGAAAGTTAAGGAGCAAACTCTACTTCGCCCTAGTAAGACCTCATTTAGAGTTTGCTTGTGCTGTATGGGACCCATATACAACAACAGACGTCCAACGATCGGAAATGATACAGCACAGAGCTGCTCGGTTTGTCACCAAGAACTACAGCAGATCCAAGGGGTCCATGGCAGAAATTCTCAAACAGTTACAATGGCCAACACTGGAACAACGTAGAAAGCAATCTCGTTTAACCACCATGTTTAAGATACAGAATGAAACCATTGCCATCACCTAGGTTTCATTATCATTGAGGTATAGGACTTTTTATTTTTTCGGAGAAAAGCAGGTAGGGCAACTACTTGATTATATTTCTACATTACTACATACCCTGAAAATTTCAGAAAAATGGCATTGGTCAATTTTTTTAAATTGCATTTGTGTTAACAAAATGGAGGTTCTAAAGCCCTCAGCGGGCATTCTCTCCATAGAACCACATGTAAAGACCAGTTATAGAAAAACAGCCCTAACATAAAAACGCCCCATTCTTTTTCCCTCAAAATTTTGCATATGTTATAGACTTAACATCTGGAATGTAATGCAAGTGGTGTCGTTGCTGCTCTTCAAATTTGATTTATAAAATGTCCGCCCAGACCAAGGTTATGCCCATACCGGACCACATTAATCGTCAAGCAATGAAAATTACAAGGTAACGTATATAAATCATGTTGGTATTGTGAGGCAACGGGAATAGAGATACTATAGTCATGCATGATAGATTGATAATACGCGGCATATTCAATTTTAGTTTGAGACACATGTTCATAAGAAGTATCTTTTCAGCTGTGGTACTTATGATCCTTTGTGAATTTAGGCCTCATAAATGGTAGGCTATTATTTATTCAGGCGGCACACTTTATAGACCAAAGCGGGAGTGATAGTGCACTATCCATGGCTTGATTTCACATCTCCAAATAGAAATATACTAGTAGTTGAGTGTCCTTTAATTTGCAACTTTTACAAATGCACCAAATTGTATATACTGATATCAATCTCTGTGAATTTAGAGCGTTTGGTAGCAAATTGGTGCTAACAAGATTCTGCACAGGGCCAATCAAATTGTCATAACAAGACCATATTTTGTGTGGGACGGGTTACATAAGTGCGGACTTTCTTTATGTGATTAGTTTATTACGACCTGTTTCAATTTCTGGGGAAAATCTTAAGCTGAATTTATACTCTATCGCCGAGCGATTACGATGCACCGGTTTTGAAAAGCGATGGACAATCGCCGAATTTTGCAATGCATCGCTCGTCGCAGCCGACAATAAATATATAATATTATTGAAATATTTTAAAGACTACAAAGAACATTTTTAGTACATCTGTTGCTGTCAATAATTATTGCTTGCAATTAAGGGATCTGGAATGAGCGTTTTGAGCGTTTCGACAGTATTTTTTGTGGGACATGAGAGCACATCAGACATATCGAATTGCATTCTGAATACGAAGAATGTCCTTCTGATATCAAATAATTTTCATTTTTGAAATTCACGATATAATACAAATTTTATGACAAATTATTAAAATTTGATATTTTCACATTTTGATATATAACAGTCCTCGAAGTAAATTTTATAAATCTAATGACATATTCCTAAAGTGTATGTAGCTGGGAGGAAAAGCCGGCGATCAATTGAAAATTTTGACCTTTCATATTGACGATATGGATTTTTTTCCCAAAAAGGGTGTTTTGGGGAAAAAAATCCATATCTTCAATACGAAAGATCAAAATTTTCGATTGATCGTCGGCTTTTCATCCCATCTACATACACTTTAAGTATAAATCATCAGATTTATAAAGTTTACTTCGAGTACTGTTATTATTTAATATCAAAAATATCAATTTTTAATCATTTGCCATAAAATGTGTATTACATTGCGAATTTAAAAAAATCAAAATTATTTGATATCAGAAGGACATTCTTCGTATTCAGAATGCAATTCGATATGTCTGATGTGCTGTAATGTCCCACAATAAATACTGTCCAAACGTTCATACCCCACCCCTTAAGTCATCACCAAAAGTTAAAAATCGAGAAAGGTAAATTGATTAGCATTCACGTGTCAAGCGTCATCGATCGGAAGTTGAGATTTCTTCAACTTGCAAAAACGACGCCGTTTGTGTCTCAGCGATTTGTATCGATTGATCGGCTTGACGCTCTGAAAACGGAAGCAAACACTGAGCATGCGTGAGAGTCGCTTTTTTGCAGAAGCGATCGAGTATAAACTCAGCTTTACACAAATGAAAAGGGCAGAAATTGGCTATTTGGATTGGGCATGATATTGGGAAACATCCCCTTTCTTCTGTTCTCTGTCTAAAAACTCTAGCATGATTTTGCGAGTATGTAATTCCCAAAGAGTGATTTTCAATAGATTTAATCAACATTAACAATAATATCTACTTACATTTTCCAGTCGGCGGGGCTGCTTCATCACTCATATCTGTGCAGTCATTATTGCCATCACAAGTTTGAGTTGTTGGATTATAGCATGCAGATTTGTCCCCGCAGATCACCTCAGGAAGAGTACAACCTGGGGTAGATTATGAACAAAACTTACATACATTATTTTACAGATATATTATCAAAAAGTTCAGAAATTGCTCTTTCTTACGCCTATGCTGACCATTCAATCGATTTAATCAACATCAACATGAACAATAATAAGATCTACTTACAACATCCTGTCGGCGGGGCTGCTTCATCACTCATATCTGTACAGTCATTAGTGCCATCACAAGTTTGAGTTGCTGGATTATAGCATGCAGATTTGTCTCCGCATATCACCTCGGGAAGAGTACAACCTGGAGTTAGATCATTAGGAAAACATACAGGCACTATTTTCAGATTATGTCAAAAAGTCCCGAGACTGCACTCACGCCTGTGGTTACCCTTTAATTGATTTAATTTTAACATCAACATGAACAATACTACAAGGTTTGAAGGGAAATAGGGGAAATTCTTTTTCCAGAAGTACTGGCTACAGGCCTACAACCCCGAACCCGAAGTACTTGTTTTATTACACCTAATAGATATCAAAATGACACCAATTCATAACATTTAATAAAATAGGCGCTGGACCCCCGTCCACCCCCCCCCCTCCGGCTTGGCCAATTTACGGTTCTCATGCTTAGGCCTACCTGTTTAACTTGTTCAGATTTGATTCGAGAGCTCCATACGCGATTCCCTTCTCAGCTTCACGGCTTTATTGGGTTTTTTGAGAATCTTCATGCAGAATTATATAGTTTTGCAATATTCGCACCGGAAGCAAGGGGCGTAGCCAGGTTTCTTAGTCGGGGGAGGGGAATAAAATTTTCAGGGGCAAACATTTCCCAAATGCAAAATTATGACCCGGTGTTATGTACAAGTCTTTGAGCTTCTAAAAAGGGCTTTATTAGGAAGAATTGCGCGCAAAATTTTTGTATTTTATACTACATTGCCCCATGATCTGGGTGAAACGGGCCCAATTGGGACAATGTGCGCAAAATGTGTTGTATTTTAAACTACTTTGGCCCATGATCGGGATGAATTTTGGTGGAAAACGGGCTCCTTGGACCTTTTCTTTTCCTTTTCCTTCCCGATTTTCTCTTTCACTTTTTGTCAGGGGGCGCTCTTCACCCTGCCCCCCCCCCTCACTGGCTACGCTGCTACCAGAAGCACTCCTTTCCATGGATGTTGCCATTTTTCACATCCAAACTAGAGCCAGTTTGTCGTCGTTCCTAGTATGTTCGTGATAGCCGCATAGAGTCTGAACCAAGACTACGTGTAAACGCAATTGCAATCATGATGGCGCTATGTTGAGACAAATAATCTAAAGGTAATAGGAAGCACCCATTGATTCACCTTGGGTGCATCGAACCAGAGAAGATTATCTTCTTTCATCGAACTACTTTCCTCGGTATTGATATGCAAATACGACTGGCTGTATCTATAATGCTCTAAGCATTCAGTCCATATTAGCGATATTTGTGTTTTGCGGGCTATTGGAAAATGAGTATGTTCACAAATGTATGCTATTTGTCTAAATAATCTAAACAGAGTTTGGTGTTGGATGCCTAGGAAGTCTTGGTGTATATTATTCGAATAACAAGAAACAAACTCCATTATCATATAAATAATACCCTGTTTACTTTCTAAAGCAAAATGAAAACAGATAGTCTAATATGCCTAGTTCGATTACTACCCAGCAAACACAAATATATTACAGAAAACGTTAAATGTCGGGTTAAAGGTTATGTGAGGGTCAAGGGCATTAAAAGTTTTAATAACATTCAAAAAATCTTTCGTTCAAAACTTGCTGATAAACGTTCTAACACAATAGACACTTAAATATGTTTGCCAAATGATATTTTACTATAGCATTTCGAATTTTGGCTTAAAATGTTGTTGTATTATTTTTTCAGTATAACACGAGTTTTCATGATTTCAAAATGTTTTAACTAAAACCAAAAACACATGCATTATCATGTTTTAAAAACATTTTGGAGTTTGCTGAATAGTATCCATAAGCAAAACACTTTGACAGCTGTTTAATGCACAACGAAAAAGCAAGGCGAAAAATAGCGTTGCACGAACTTCTGTTCCCCGTCCCAAACAGACAATTATACCGCATTTATGCCGTAACACGACACAATCTTGCCTAAAACGCCTCTTCGCAAGCTGATTTTTGGACGGCATTTTCCACACACAAATGAATAGGCAATCTGCCCGTTCGAATTCGCGTCGAAAAAATTGAAATTTGTTCACTTCTTCTTGTCTATACGAGATCAAATTTTAACCCCAAAATGGATTTTATTACATGTCGGACTCTACTTGTTCTATTAGGATACTTTGATTTGCTTCATAACATGATAAACATAACATTTTTCTGCATTTTATAATGCGTTTTTTTTGTCATTTTGGAACGTCATTTTTTGCTACCAACCACAACGTAATCGCCTTACGGTAATTCCACGATTGACCAATTCACAATAGATTTCACCCTCTAGAGGGCATAATAACCGATTTTCGACTAATGTAGCTTGCCGTTTGCGTTCCCGTGTCACGTTTCACGTAAATTTCGCAATCTCTCTAATATCGTGAATAGGGGGAAAACTATCGTCCAGTAAGAGGATACTGCTGAGTATAGGTCAATCTACTTGAGCTGTGTCGAGTTGCGATAGACCAATGAATTGGTGTCATTCTCTAATGAATATGTATAAGGTATAATAAGATCTACTTACAACATCCTATCGGCGGGACTGCTTCATCACTCATATCTGTGCAGTCATTATTGCCATCACAAGTTTGAGTTGCTGGATTATAGCATGCTGATTTGTCTCCGCAGATCACCTCAGGAAGGGTACAACCTGGTTTAGATTATGAAAAAAACATAAAACCATTATTTTACAGATATACTCCTTAAGGAGTTTAGAGATTGCTCTTTCGTACGTCTATGCTTCCTCTTCAATCAATTTAATCAACATGAACAATAACAAAATCTACTTACATGTTCCTGTCGGTGGGCCTGCTTCATCACTCATATCTGTACAATCATTAGTGCCATCACAAGTTTGAGTTGCTGGATTATAGCATGCTGAGCTGTCTCCGCAGAGCACTTCAGGAAGACTGCAACCTGAGGGTAGATTATGGAAGAAAAAACAGCCATTATTTTGCAGATTTCCTTTCAAAACGTTCAGAGATTGCTCATTCTTAAGTCTATGCATACTCTTCAAACGATTTAATCAACATGAATAATACTAAAATCTACTTACATGTTCCTGTAGGCGGGCCTGCTTCATCACTCATATCTGTACAATCATTAGTGCCATCACAAGTTTGAGTCGCTGGATTATAGCATGCTGAGCTGTCTCCGCAGAGCACCTCAGGAAGAGTACAACCTGAGGTTAGGTCATCAAGAAAACATAGAGCCATTATTTTAGAGTTCTGAGATCGCTCTTTCTTACGCTTAGATGCTTACTCTTACGCATATATGTACACAAATAAATCAATAAAAGCAGTCACAGTATCTAAAATTAAAACAATTCAATAAATATCAACCAGTACACTCCAATACTCCACACCACCAACTAGCAATATGGTTGAGTGTCCTTAATATTACTACCCGTTGGAATTCTTGGAAAAATAACCTTACAAAAAGAAATCATTTTATCATTATTTGGAATGGTCATGCTTATTAATGTTAGATTCTGCCAGTATACCACAAATGTGAGAGGTTGGATAACTTTGACCCTTTCTAACAAGCACCCTTTTTATTCAGTTCACTGTCTAGAAATTCAGCAAGTAATGGAGCTATGGAGGCACAAGCCGTTTTTCGGGTGGTTTTTTTTTAAGGCAAAATGGTGCGTTTTAAGGATGGTTTTCCTACGCTGTGATAAAAAAAACCCCACTTTTTATCTAACTCAGCATCTAACACAGCAAATCTCCCGCGTGTTTAATCAGTTTTTGCGTTTTTCGCTCGTGCGAGCCAGTTTTTGTGTCCGCGAGCGCATCCGCGCTTCTTTGCTCTGCTTAACTACGCACGCAATATATTGAGTAATCTCATGGGTCATTTGCACAATTTTAACTGTGCGGGGAGAGCGGAAGTCTAAATTTAACAATAAGTCAGTCAGAATAGAGTTATTTCAATCGATTTAATTAATATTAACATGAACAGTAGTAAGATCTACTTACATGTTCCTGTCGGCGGGACTGCTTCATCACTCATATCTGTACAGTCATTAGTACCATCACAAGTTTGAGTTGCTGGATTATAACATGCAGATTTGTCTCCGCAGATCACCTCAGGAAGAGTACAACCTGATGGTAGATCATGAGGAAAACATACAGGCATTATTTTACAGATACTCCTCCAAAAGTTCAAAGATTACCCTTTCTTACGCCTATGCTTACCCTTCAATCAACATCAACATGGGCATTGAAACAGGTTCATCAGGTTTGGTAATAACGAAATAAACAGGTTTTAATTTGTCAAAACCAGTGAAGAAACTTACTATTTTCTTGCTGACAGTTTCGTCAGTGAACCACTGACTTTATCGAAGCTTGTTGATGTTGTGATCCAACAGCTGATGACTGGCGGGAAGTTATGTCACTTCCGGTAGTGATGTTAGTCCTACTCCCAGTCTCCAAAAGAGGATCATAAACATGACTCAGATTGTAGACCCCCTCGTCTCTGTTCATCACTCCTCGCCCCCTCCTCCTGATCTGAATTGACTCTTTTATCCATCGTGCTTTTCTGTCACTCTCTCTCTCTCTAAGATTTTAGACTCCCCCAATTGATAATATGATTAGCCCTGGCAACATGAGTTCTTAAAATGGCTCTCGATTCTTTTCGTTTAGACCGGGTGTATTTCTGTTGACTCGCTTTTTCCGCCTCCCTTCGGTGCTCATCTAACCGTGTGCCAAAATTTCTTTTGGTTTCGCCTACGTAAGTTAATTCGCAGCTACCACACGGGACTTCGTAAACACAATTAGGAGTTTTGACCGGTTCTTGTTTGTCTTTTGGGTGTACCACCATTTTCCTGATTGTAGTGTGTGGTCTCATTGCGGTTGCGATGTCGTGTTTCTTTAAGGTTCTGCTGATTCTTTCAGACACACCTGCTACATATGGAATAACCACCAGGCCTTTGCTTTTATACTCAGCAGTTGCGGTCTTATTTTTCTTGGTCTTTCCTTGGTGCTTATCTTCCATTTGTTTCTTAACTTTGTCTATAGTCCATTTGGGATATCCACACTTGGCTAGAGCCTGTCTAATATGCTCTTCCTCTTTGATCTTGTCCTGCTCTTCTGTAACTATTCTGTCTTTCCTGTCGAGTAAAGTCCTGACCACACCCATTTTCTGATGAAGAGGATGGTGGGATGTAAAGGACAAATACTGATCAGTGTGGGTTTTCTTCCTATAAACCATGAGTTTGATGGAATTGTCAGGTTTGCGGACAATTAAAGTGTCTAAGAAAGGAATCTGGTGATCTTGTTCTTCCTCATAGGTAAATTTTATACTAGAGGTAGTATCCACTTGATTCAAGTGTTCTGTCAAGGTTTCGGCAGTGTCTTTATTTACAATTTCCAGAATATCGTCCACGTATCGTTTCCAGAGGCGGGTTTGCATTCAAGCGGGCAGTAAGGATGGCGTTTTGCTCCAACCATTCCATAAAGATGTTAGCAGTAAGTGGGCTGACCGGCGAACCCATGGCAGCGCCAAATTTCTGTTTGTAAATGGTACCGCGAAAGGTGAAATATGTGGTCGTCAGTACAAATTTCATTAACTGCATGATGTCTTCCACCTCCAGGAGCGTGCGTTTTTTCAAGTCTTGATCTTTTTCTAACCTATTGCGGATGATGTCAAGGCACTCGTCTATGGGAACATTTGTGAATAGCGAAACAACGTCATGTGAAATGAATTGCTCATTTTCTTCTATCATCACACCACATAATTCCTCCGCAAGATCATATGAGTTCTTAACATGGTGCTCTGTTGTACCCACTATCGGATTGATGATGTCAGCCAATGCCCTAGAAGTGTTGTATCCGATGCTACCTGTGTAGTCTACAATTGGTCTGAGCGGATTATTGGGGGAGTCTAAAATTGGGGGGAGTCTAAAATCTTAGAGAGAGAGAGAGTGACAGAAAAGCACGATGGATAAAAGAGTCAATTCAGATCAGGAGGAGGGGGCGAGGAGTGATGAACAGAGACGAGGGGGTCTACAATCTGAGTCATGTTTATGATCCTCTCTTGGAGACTGGGAGTAGGACTAACATCACTACCGGAAGTGACATAACTTCCTGCCAGTCATCAGCTGTTGGATCACAACATCAACAAGCTTCGATAAAGTCAGTGGTTCACTGACGAAACTGTCAGCAAGAAAATAGTAAGTTTCTTCACTGGTTTTGACAAATTAAAAACCTGTTTATTTTATCAACATGGGCAACAAATAAGATCTATTATATCACCCATACATAAATTCTAGACAGTTCATTGGTTGATTACCATTTATCATTTTTACCATCACCCTCTCCGTGTGATAGTCTTTACCATCATAGTGCTCTGCCGTAGTGCGCCTGCGCCAAGCCGTGCGCTGAATCTTGGACTCGCCGATTTAGTTATGGGGTGGACGCCAAAATGTGAAGTATATCACCGCAAAACATGGTGTTATGTTGATGAAAAATGTATTTCCTACCTTAAATAGTATATTAGTATATTAGTATTAGTATATGCATGAGTGATATAAAACAAATATTAACTGTCTTAAATTCGTGTAATGGTCGAAATATAATCACTGGTGAAAGATGTATTGTTCCATTCCACTCGCCGTTCCGGCTCGTGGAATGGAACAATCCATCTTTCACCTCGTGATTATATTTCGACCATCACACTCATAGACAGTTAATATTTGTATACTTACATGTTCCTATCGGCGGGCCTGTTTCATCACTCATATCTGTACAGTCATCATTGCCATCACAAGTTTGAGTTGTTGGATTATAGCATGCTGATCTGTCTCTGCAGATCACCTCAGGAAGAGTACAACCTATGGTTAAATCATCAAGAAAATATACAGCCTTTGTTTTTAAGTTCTGCGATTGGCTATGCTTACTCTTACGCATACAATTATAAAGTAGTCACAGTAGAGTGATTAAGAAATTTCAATCGATTTAATCAACATCAAGATGAACAATAATAAGATCTACTTACATGTGCCTGTCGGCGGGCCTGTTTCATCACTCATATCTGTACAGTCATTAGTGCCATCACAAATTTGAGTTGTTGGATTATAGCATGCTGAGCTGTCTCCGCATATCACCTCAGGAAGAGTACAACCTGGGGATAGATCATCGGCCATTATTTTAGAGTTCAGAGATTGCTATTGTTTACGCCTATGGTTGCTCCTACGCATACATAAATATTATACCAGTCACAATAGAGTGATTTTGACATTTGAATCGATTTTATTCTTTTATTATTAAACCAGAACTATAACAAGATATCATTACACCACCAAATAGAAATATGATTGAGTGGGACACGACCATACACAGAATAAATCAAACATTAAAATAAGCAGAGATATGCATGATTTTGGCTATATAAAATACCAGCACACTTCAACAATATATTTGGATTTGTCGTGATTTGTAATGATATATCATGCAAGTGTACCACAAATGAATTATGAAATTTCAATCGAATTGATCAACATATACAATAAGAAGATCTACTTACATCTTCCTGTCGGCGGGGCTGCTTCATCACTCATATCTGTACAGTCTGCAGTGCCATCACAAGTTTGAGTTGCTGGATTATAGCATGCTGAGTTGTCTCCGCAGAGCACCTCAGGAAGAGTACAACCTGGGAATAGATCATGGGAATCAAACAGCCATTAATTTACAGATATATCCTCAAAAGGTTCAGAAATTTCTCGTTCGTATGTCTAAGGTTACTCTGGCGCATACACAAATTGAATTTTGAAATTTGAAGTAATTTAATCAACATCACCCAGATTAATGACAAGAGTTCACACCACAAATGGAAATATGATTGAGTACCCTTAATTAATATTACTACCTATTTCAATTCTTGGGAAAAACCGTTACAAAGATAAATTCAACATTAAAATGATATAGCAGCACTCTTGTATAGCAGCACTCTTCACTATCTCCTGTATCACCAAACTATGTTGTATCTATATTGTGTATTCATTTCATCATTATTTCATAGGATTTGGTGAATTTATATTTTATATTTTGCTAGTATAACTAAACTTAAAATAGCCCAATGTATCATCGATGTATTGATATATTGGTTTTTGACTTTTTAAAGCAAAATTTGAAACTACAATACACTGCCCTCCCAGCGATGTGATAAACTCTCTTCAACTGTGTTCACTGGAGCAAGGGCCTAACAAAGTTAGCAAAATTATATCTGACATATCTGACATTTGACGAGTTCTATTTGCTTATATCTCAAATCCAGAAAATTGAATGTATTTCTTTTTGCATCTGAGCTGTTTACTGCAGATAATTGCTATGATAATTAGCTGTGACGACTGTAGGCTAGCAAAGGTAGAAGTTCGACTAAGTGATTTTGCGCTCTGTACTGAGTGTGAAAACCAACAACAAAGTGCATCCCGAACGCAAACTATGAATGAAGAACAGGGCAAAGCTCACAATACCCTTAGCAAATTATTGAATGCAGGTACCGACGGCTTGTCCAGATATATGTTGCTTCCCTTATGTTTTCTGACCGTCAGCATGGTCAGGAAAACCCGAATCATGAACAATAACGCCCCTTACAAAATGCAACAACTGTTCGAAAGATTATCATCTTGTTTGCGTTGGTTTGAAAAAAAAACGGCCGAGCATGAAATAAAACTGGGCATGTCCTTATTCCAAATCGAATAATTTAGACCCATAAAACCGTAAAGAAATTGCAACTAGAACAACAGATTCACTTTAATCGACAATATTCAAACAGAGTTCTGGCAAAAAAACCCAGAAACTGACAGTCACTAGAAACTGAAAATAAGCAGCTAAAGAAACATGTAGCTTGACCAAATATAAAGGTATTTAAACAGAGATGATATTATCGCAAAATTTTCTCCAGAGTCTTTAGAAAGTACAACACTAGCAAGTCTTTCATCATTGGTGACTTGATGCTTCGTGAAATTAAGAGCAATAAGTTTCAAAATGCTGATGTGAAGGTAAAGCCTGCAGCAATGACAAATGACATCTTTAGATACTGATTCCAAAACGGTATCAATGGGAGCGATCATAATATCCACAATCATGACAAAGCTGGTTAATTTCATACCTCAACAGATTCACGACGTACAAAAATAGCAAAAATATCAAATCAGAATGAAAACCTTAAGCCACTCTCCACCTTGCTTGACTGCGGATTCATTGATCTTCAATACTCCAGAGATTACTTACCAAAAGGACACTATAGACACATTTGTATTGACAGTCGTTTAAACAAGAATGGATCGCAAAAACTGACCGATGATACTAGCTCAAATAAGCGGGAACTTCTATCAAAAACTAACAACCACAGACGCAAATACATCTAAATACAATCAGAACGCAACATACACTTTAAACGATCATGATGCGGCCGTGAACGCCATGAACACTCAAATTATCACAATCTTGAGAGTTAACAAAATATTACTCAGGATATGCTGGAAATGTGAACTTTTTAATCACAATGCAACTAATTATCAGTTTAATCTGAAATATAGATCATGGTGGGATTTTGGTCATAAAGGTAAATGTTGTGAAAGTGTTCTTACTGATATGTCGGCCAAGAAGGCTGTGACTACTACCGGCACATGTGTTCATCAAAGAAATTTCATAAATAAAATTGCAGACAAAAAGATATAATAGGTGACAGTGAGTCGCCATGGAAGACACCTTTGTGAAATCTGAAGTTAGTGTACTCTCATTCAGGGGTAACAACACAGCCTTCAAGATTGGAGTAGAGGTTCTCAATGTAACCAATGATGTTAGGAGGAACAGACCCAAAGGCGTCTTCCAGGTCGAAGAAAGTCACATGAAGGGTACGGCTAAACAATAATAATAATAATAATAATAATAATAATAATAATAATAATAATAATAATAATAATAATAATAAACAAATTATTTTCCTATTTCGTTTGCCGAGAAAATTAACTTGAGACAAGACGCGATGCAATCGATGCATTTTGAAACTTTGGTCTCTTTGCATGAGATATTTGACATTTGACCTAATTTACTCCTGAACTAAGCACCCTAGTGCAATACCAGTATGACAATTGACCCTTTCATTCCCAGCAATGAGAGGAACCCATCATGACCTTCGATCCCTCATAGAAAGCATAGAGGGCATAGAAAAAATTAAACCTCTAGTTGTATCACTTGAGGTGTAAGGATGCCAAAAATCATTGGTTCCACTAATAGAGCAAATTAAGACAAAATGCTAACTCTAATATCACCACATTGTGCCCTTTACTTTTTGCTATACAAAAATACAAAAATACACCAATAAATCAGTAATGAATCAGTCACAGTAAAAAGGATTATGAAATTACTATATTTCGATAATAAACAATAATAAGATCTACTTACATGTTCCTGCCGGCGGGCCTGTACAGTCACAAGTTTGAGTTGCTGGATTATAGCATGATGAAGTGTGTCCGCAATACACCTCAGGAAGAGTACAACCTGGGGTTAGATCGTTCGGAAAATATACAGCCATTATTTATTATTCCAGAGATTGCTCTTTCTCATATATATGCTTACTATTACACATACACAAATAAATTAATATAAAACAGTCACAGTAAAGTGATTTTGAAATTTGAATCGATTAATTGTGTTACGAGTTGTTAATGACTAAAAATACCCTTTTCCCCCATGTTCACTTCAGAATGCACACAACAAAACACACTGTTTAATTAAGTTAACAATATCTGCGTCTTTCACTCAAAACTAAAAATGTGATTTATAATGATCTGATACATAAACATAAATACGTGCAATCAAACACAATCAACTACACTCTTTAGTAATTTTGCTTATCCAGCAGCCTTCTTCTTGTTGTTAATTTGAAAGTTCTATTTCTCAATGTTCTTGATGTATAGGGGCCTATCCTTATTCGATTGTCCTGCGAAGATCACTGTTCAGCGTAGTTCATTGAAGACTTTTATATCCTTTGCATAAAATCCTCGCACAGTTGACTATCTCCAAAATGGTGCTCTTTTCACTTTCCATATAATGTCTAATGGAAAACAGGCCTGCATTGCAGTTGTCCTCTTGTTTCCACTTATATGTGTTGTTTCAGCAAGTCGACAGAAGAATATATTCCTCTCTTGGAAGAGGTACGCACTTTGCCGTATTCTAGATCTTCTCCGATATTACTGAATAGTAGTACATTAACTACATAAAATACTTCTCTTGAATGTGTTTTACATTTTTGTATATACCAAGCATTGAAAAGTCCCATTCTATTAATAGCCAATTGCTACTTTAACAACATGTGTAATATGATTATTCCCAATAATAATTATATACATTAACCTTTCACATTACATCACTTCCTGCGGATTTCCCATATGAAGTCATATCCACTTTACACTCTTTCTTGTAGGATATTTCTTATGGTGCAATGCAATGAACATTCTAGAGAAGAAGGAATTCCCAACAATCCAACTTGATCAACTTGATACATGAGAGAGGATGCTGTGAACCCTTTCCAAATAAAATAGGGGTTCCTTGAGGAACCCTAAAGCTGCGAAGAACCTTATTTTCAATACGGGAACCCCGTTGAGACTTTAAGCGAACCTTTGAAGGTTCTTCAAGCGCACAAGGTTCGTGAACGAACTCTATATCATTTTGAATAACCCTTGAAGAACCTTTTTTTTCTAAGAGTGATGTTGAGTTACAACTTCTATGCACACCAATAAATCAATAATAAATCAGTCACTGTAGACTTTACTAAGCGACCCTATATTTTTAAGAGTTTTTTATTTTTAAGCCCTGTATCCCTATATTAGATAGATAGATAAATCTTTATTTTACCCAGTATAAATACATTTTGGCTGAAGGTCTTTTTATTGAGCGTTATTGAGCGCAAATGCCTTTTTAGCACCATTTTGCACTCCAAATACATAAAATCCCAAGAGCTTCCGGACCCCCATCAGGCTTATTTCTATAATTTCAGGTTCCATTTTTGAGCTTCAATTTCAGTATATTCCTGGAACTTCTTCAAATCTTAAATCTAAAATCCCATTATCTTGATGCTCACACTACCCCAGAGAACTAATTTTTGGATATAAATTAAATATTAAATATATTATTTATCAAATTTAACAAAAAATATTAAATTTATATGCAAACTCATAGCCTATACTCAGAAATCATGCATGGTTTTGGCCCATTTTCCTATAATCATTTGGGAAAACAGTGTAATATATCTTTATACTGTTTTCAGGTCAGAGTTTAACGTTATTTTTACCCCACAACTTTGCAAAGCTTCCGAGGGCTTCCTCCTGGATCCCCGCCAGGGGCCTTTAACAGCCCACTTGATCCATGCATGTTAGCCAGTGCTTTGCACATAAGTTTGTAACAGGCTAATTCAGTGAAAAAATATTCTGTATGAATTTTCTAACAGTGTAGGATAAGTCATTAAAATGGCATTAGGTATTTTTGCAATGAACACATTTGGCAACAAACAAGTAAAAGATAAAGCTCCATTCAAATATATGTAGCTAATTTCTCTACTTAAATAGAGAGATGACAGATTCATGTCCTTCATACACGGCTTTCGGCTTAACCACTAGCAGGTTATGTTAGCACATCTATGGCAATAATAGAGGTGCAAAAAATGTGATGATTTTGACGATCCTCCGGATGAGCAAATCATCGAATAGGCCTTTAACTTCAATTTTCAACATGCATCTTGCCAGGTAACTACTTACCCTTGATATATGCGTGTGAGCAAAACTGTTAAAAATAATGATTATTTTTGTTTAACATCTGTTGCAAATGCTTAAAGGTCCTATATTATGCTTATAAATTGTACCCATTTTCCTGTATTGGCCCTATTTTTTCAACATTTCCCTATATTTAACTTTATATTTTTGCCCCACTGTAGAGTGATTATGAAATTTCATTCGATTTAATCAACATCAACATGAACAATAAAAAGATCTACTTACATGTTCCTGTTGGCGGGGCTGCTTCATCACTCATATCTGTACAGTCATTAGTGCCATCACAAGTTTGAGTTGCTGGGTTATAACATGCTGATGTGTCTCCACAGATCACCTCAGGAAGGGTACAACCTGGGGTTAGATCATCAGGAAAACATCATCAGCCATTAGTTCAAAAATTGCTCTCTCTTACGATTAATAATATAATGCTCACTCAAGACACATAAAAATTGGCAGTTATGGTGATTTGGAATCGATATAATGATAATGACAGAAGTTTGCATGATTTTGGCTACATTTGGATTGTTCATGATTAGTAATGTTAAATCCTGTAAGTGTATCACAGATTTGAGAGATCGAGTAAATTTAATAATTGAAGCATCCTGTTTCTTCTGTTTTCTGTCTAGAAACTCTGACATGCTTTTGCAGGAGAGTATGTAATACACTAACATCATGGATATGATAAATAAAGTTTACAAATATTTAAACAGTGCTCTAACTAGAACAGAGTACCAATATTTAAGGTGATTATAGCAATCAAGCGGTAGCCTTTCAACGCACCACACCGACATCGCCTGGCTAATAATTATTTGGTGCAGCAGAGATACTAAAATAAATACCCGGGATCGATACACGTGAATTGCTATGCACGATTTTGATATCAGACGAAAATCTTCGGATACCGGGCTAGAAAATGATGAATATCTCACGTAAATGATTTCGTCTCAAGAAACCAGATGTGGTCTCATACACTTGAAAATACGTGTTGAAGAGATATGATAGTCGTTAGCTTGCGTCTTGAAAAAAGGCCGTGCGTCTTGAACTCAAAATCTGACCAAAATTCTAATTTTATATTGCGTTGGTCCGGTATGGACTACAGCGCGCAGGCTATAGCTGCACTCACTACTCCAGTGGAGGCAGTATGACCATTGACCGCAATGTCGTATACAAGCTTACTCACACAGCGAGAAATCAATTACCCCGGCTATTGTCAGTAGCCTTAGTCAGGTCACTTGGCTATCTCATAAGGTCGGAATAAAATGGCCATGCGTGGTTGTGGATTCAACCTACCATGGCGATTTCTACCATGAAGATATCGGGGCGATGACACTGTGCGCACGTCCTGTCTGTACTGTCCGTACTGCTTTCCTGGGCCTTTTTTAGAGCGTTTTATTTGAAATGTGTGCAAAATATCGTCCCCCCCCCCCTCCGGCTTGCAACCCCTAAATGTACCCTGGGGAGAGCCAAAGTCTAAATTTAATCAACAGATGTTGACTTACTACTACTACTAAGCTTCCCAGCCAACACAAAACGTTTTCGACATCATTATTTATTTATTTATTTATTTATTTATTTATTTATTTATTTTTATGTATTTATTTATTTATTAATTTTTTATGTATTTATTTATTTATTTATTTATTTATTTATTTATTTATTTATTTATTTATTTATTTATTTAAGCTGGGGTGACCAATCAATGCACTGGCACTGCTCTCCCTTGGTTCCCAGGTGGCACAAAGGCCATACATATAATTAAAATAAAAACGGCATATAACATTATATCATAAGATTGCACATTACAACAAGAGCAATACAATAAAAAACATCATTTAGGAAATTAGGACATAGGTCATATGACTGCACATTGCATCACAAGCATCAGGGAAACATACAATATAAAAAATAAAAAACAATTATGACAAAACACATGGATTAAGGTAACTGGGGTCAAAGCTGGAGCAACGTCAGGTCTAACCCAGCACACGGTTAGAAAAGGTTGCCAGAAAACGTTTAAATGTCGGGTTAAATAAAGGGTATATAAAGGGTATAAAACGTTTTCATAACATTCGATATATTTGATCACTTCCTGCAAATATTCAAACATTTATTTAGGTGTTGACAAAATATTTGGCAAAAAATGCTTTCATACATTTCATGACCTTTATATAACCCAACATTTAATGTTTTTAAAATGTTTTTACCAAAACCAAAAACATAACCTGTTTAAAACGTTTTGTGTTTGCTGGGTTACTATTACTTTTACGAGAATTGGCTAATAAATCAAAAATAAATTAGTCAAAGTAGAGTGATTATGAAATTTTAATTGATTCAATCAACATCAACATGAACAATATATGATCTACTTACATCTTCCTGTCGGTGGGGCTGCTTCATCACTCATATCTGTACAGTCATTAGTGCCATCACAACTTTGAGTTGTTGGATTGTAGCATGCTGATGTGTCTCCGCAGAGCACCTCAGGAAGAGTACAACCTACGGTTATATCATCAAGAAAACATACAGCCATTTTTTACGCCTAAGCTTACCTTAACACATACACAAATAAAGCAGTCACAGTAGAGTGATTTTGAAATTTGAATCGATTTAATCAACATCAACATGAACAATAACAAGATTTCACACCACCAAGTAGAAATATATTTAAGTGCTCTTAATATTACTGCCTGTTTTAATTTTTGCAAAAAATATCTTTGTGTTCTCTGAAGAAATTCATCAAGATCGTTCATCCAAATACATAAATTTAAATATGAAATGCGTTATTTAAATGTGAAATATTAAGTTAAAAGGAGCTGTTGGAAACTGCTTATCCCTTAAAGTAATTAAATGTAGTTAAATTAAAATTTGGTTAATAGCATGAGCTTACGATGTCTTTATCAAAGGCAGAGTGACAACATAACACACAAATATTATATTCATATACCAAACATAGACATTGGGGCAGGAAATGAGATGAGAATGCAAATGTTGGATGATATAGAAAGAAAATGTAATGATCGTGAGGGTGAAATAATAAAATCTACTTACATGTTCCTGTCGGCGGTCCTGCTTCATCACTCATATCTGTACAGTCATTATTGCCATCACAAGTTTGAGTCGATGGATTATAGCATGCTGAGCTGTCTCCACAGAGTACCTCGGGAAGGGTGCAACCTGGGGGATCATGAGGAAAACATACCTCCAATATATTATTTGTTTCAATTAATTTATTGCTGGAACTAAAATTTGCAACTCACTTTGCTACGTTGCGTCCGAAAACATCAGACTTGATGATGTTGTGACGTCCTGGATAAGGAGGAGAGGTGGTTCGAAAGACATAAAAGAGGAGTCAGAGAATCCATATAGGAGAGTAGCGGAACCCGCCATTAACAAGCAAGAGAGACTCCGTTTCCAGATGTCACACATCCGGCATTGTGAGACATTCCTCGCCGTGTGACGTCACAACATCTGACGTCACAGCATCATCAATCACATGTCTGAAGTGAGTTACAAATTTCAGTTCCGGTAATAATTTACAAAATAATGTTTTTAACTACTGGTGAATAATCTACACCAAGATATACCTTCAATATGTTGCAGATATATCCTCACGAAGTTGCTCAAGCGATTGCTCTTTCTTAAGCGAATGCTTACCCTTCAATCGATTTCATCAACATCAACATGAAGATAATAATAAGCTCTACTTACATGTTCCTGTTGGTGGGGCTGCTTCATCACTCATATCTGTACAGTCATTAGTGCCATCACAAGTTTGAGTTGCTGGATTATAGCATGCAGATTTGTCTCCGCAGATTACCTCAGGAAGAGTACAACCTGGGTGTAGATCATGAGGAAAATATACAGCCATTATTTCACAGATATACTCCTAAAATGTTCAGAGATTGCTCTTTCGCACATCTATGTTTTTTCTTCAATATTTTAATCAACATGAACAATAATAAAATCTACTTACATGTTCCTGTCGGCGGGCCTGCTTCATCCCTCATATCTGTACAATCATTATTTCCATCACACCTTTGAGTTGTTGGATTATAGCATGCAGATTTGTCTCCGCATATTACCGCAGGAAGCGTACAACCTAAGGGTAGATCATCAGGAAAAGATACAACCTTTTTTAAAGATGTATTCCTCAAAAGGTTCAGAGATTACTCTTTCTTACGACTGTGCGTACTCTTTAATTGATTTAATTAACATGAACAATAATAAAATCTACTTACATGTGCCTGTCGGCGGGCCTGCTTCATCACTCATATCTGTACAGTCATTAGTGCCATCACACCTTTGAGTTGTTGGATTATAGCATGCAGATTTGTCTCCGCATATCACTTCAGGAAGAGTACAACCTGGGGTTAGATCATCAGGAAAACATACAGCCATTATTTTACAGATGTATTTCTCAAAAGGCTCAGAGATAGCTCCTTCTTACATCTATATTTAATACGCTTCAATCGATTTAATCTACATCAATATAAACAATAATCCCGGACAATAATAAGATATACTTACAACATCCTGTTGGCGGGGCTGCTTCATCACTCATATCTGTACAGTCATTAGTGCCATCACAAGTTTGAGTCGCTGGATTATAGCATGCAGATTTGTCTCCGCAGATCACCTCAGGAAGAGTACAACCTGGGGGTAGATCATATCATGAGGAAAGTATAGAGCCATTATTTTACAGACATACTCCTAAAAAGGTTACATCTGTACTTACCCTTCATTCGATTAAATCAACATCAACGTGAACCATAATAAGATCTACTTACATGTTCCTGTCGGTGGGCCTGCTTCATCACTCATATCTGTACAGTCATTAGTGCCATCACAAGTTTGAGTCGCTGGATTATAGCAAGCTGAGCTGTCTTTACAGAGTACCTCGGGAAGGGTACAACCTGGGAATAGATCATGAGGGAATATACAGCCATTATTTTACAGATATACTCCTTAACATTTTCAGAAATTGCTCTTTCCTACGCTCATGCTTACCCTTCAAGCAATTTTATCAACAACAACATGAACAATAAAAACATCTACTTACATGTGCCTGTCGGCGGGGTTGCTTCATCACTCATATCTGTACAGTCATTATTGCCATCACAAGTTTGAGTTGTTGGATTGTAGCATGCAGATTTGTCTCCGCAGAGGACCTCAGGAAGGGTACAACCTGGGGTAGATCATGAGGAATTATACAGCCATTTAATATTTTACAGATACACTCCTAAAAAGGTTCAGAGATTGCTCTTTCTTACGTCTACATGGTCTATGCTTACTCTTCAATCGATTTAATCAACATGAACAATACTAGAATCTACTTACATGTGCCTGTCGGCGGGGTTGTTTCATCACTCATATCTGTACAATCATTATTGCCATCACAAGTTTGAGTTACCGGATTATAGCATGCAGATTTGTCTCCGCAGAGTACCTCGGGAAGGGTGCAACCTGGGGTAGATCATGAGGAAAATAAACAGCCATTATTTGACAGATATGCTCCTAAAAAAGTTCACAGATTGCTCAAATGATTTAATCAACATCGACCTGAACGATAAGCAGATCTACTTACATGTTCCTGTCGGCGGAACTGCTTCATCACTCATATCTGTACAGTCATTAGTGCCATCACAAGTTTGAGTCGCTGGATTATAGCATGCTGAGCTGTCTCCACAGAGTACCTCGGGAAGGGTACAACCTGGGGTAGATCATGAGAAAAACATTATTTTACAGATATACTCCTCACAAAATTCAGAGATTGCTCTTTTCTACGCTCATGCTTACCTTTCAATCGATTTCATCAACATGAACAATAATAAGATCTACTTACAACATCCTGTCGGCGGTGCTGTTTCATCACTCATATCCGTACAATCATTATTGCCATCACAAGTTTGAGTTACCGGATTATAGCATGCAGATTTGTCTCCGCAGATTACCTCAGGAAGAGTACAGCCTGGGGGTAGATCATGAGGAAAATATAGAGCCCTTTTTACAGATATACTCCTAAAAAGGTTCAGAGATTGCTCTTTCTTACGTCTTTGCTTACTCATCAAACGATTTAATCAAATTGAACAATAATAAGATCTACTTACATGTTCCTGTCGGCGGGCCTGCTTCATCACTCATATCTGTACAGTCATTAGTGCCATCACAAGTTTGAGTCGCTGGATTATAGCATGCTGAGCTGTCTCCACAGAGTACCTCGGGAAGGGTACAACCTGGGATAGATCATGAGGAAAAACATACAGCCATTATGTTACAGAATGATGTATCTCTCAAACTTCAGATATTGCTCTTTCTTATGCCTGTGCTAACCCTTACGCATAGACAAATACGTACTTATGGTTGAAATCCTTATAATTATTACTGCCTGTTACAATTCTTGGGAAAAAAAGAATCTTACACCGATATATTAAACATTAAAAGAAGCACTGATGATTTATACTTAAAGTGTATGTAGGTGGGATGAAAAGCCGACGATCAATTGAAAATTTTGACCTTTCGTATTGAAGATATGGATTTTTTTCCCAAAACACCAAATAAAATTAGGTCTTTTTAATGATTCTAAGCACACTCTTTCTGTTTTCCTCTCAGAAACACTAAACTGTTTTTGCATTTAGCGTATATAATTCCCAGAAATCATGGATTTCGAGGGCCAGTCGTAAAACAATGAGTGTCAAACTATTGCTTTTCCTAGTCAGATATCTCAGGCAAGGGTTTATTTCAACCATCATAGCTGTCGCTAAGAAGTAAAGAAAAAAAAACCGAAAAAACATGACGTTTTGTAAAGGCGAATTTAGTACATATCTCTGTGGGGTCTGGCATTTGGTAGTGCGATATCGTAACTTCTACATAGTGTGTCCAAAGTACCTCGGGAAGAGTAAATCCTATAGAGCATTAGACCCGGGGGCACTTAACACAAATTACCATAAGGGTATGTTTCCCTGAAAGACCGCCCTTTTGGGGTTTCGCAGCCCCAAAAGACCCCGTATATTTGACCAAAATAGAGCTGTGAAAGATTTTGATCATTTCAGCTCTAAAAGACTCCAAAGGTCCCCATTTTACTTGTTCGCAGCTCTAAAAGACCCCCTTTTACCGGTACGCCGTCAGCTCCCAAAGACTCAGCACCTCAAACAAAATTCCGGGGGAACATACCCACCAAAATTTTTTGATGTGCCCCGCCCCACGCATTAGATCATAAAGAAAACAGTTATTTATTACAAACATGTATAATATACATAAGCGCTCTATATGTACGAAGTATAGAGCGTCGATATTTAAAGCCTTAATGTACGATCTTTTTAAATTTTTAGATATTGCTTTTTTATGAAAGTTCCCAATACATTTGGACGCAAAAACGTTGGAAATTTGCAAAGAAACAACATCATACACTTTACCTCTATCACTCGAAATATCTCGCACTCTTTGACGCCGAGTGCGGCCTCAGAGTTAGTCTCTTACGCAGCCAGTTTGGTTATGCTCCCTCCACACGTGTGGAGGCGCGTAACCAAACTTGCTTCGTAGTAGATTAAAATTTGTGATCGTTCCGATATATGATCATAATCTGAAATATTATGATAATATATCGGACCAACAGAAAATCATCCTGTTTTACTGCAAATAGGGCGAATTTGACAGTTTGCTCATAGATGTAAGTTGGAACATGTGTAAGTATTACAAATATGCCACAAAATTGGTTTTGAGAAAAATAAAGGTATATCCTGAAAAAAAAGATCGTACATTAAGGCTTTAAGGTTAATAGGAATCAGTTCACTTGTTCTAAGTAGCAGCCTTTGCACGCACTTCCTGTCTGTACTTCTATAGTGAATATCCAAACAGCGCCGAGACGGATTTGGACAGCCAGAGGTTAACATCCTACTCTTCTCAGAACATACACAAATAAATAAATCAGTCACAGTAGCGTGATTATGAAATTTCAATCAATTTAATCAACATCAACATGAACAATAATAAAATCTTTATTGATAAGATTTATTAGGATCGGCCAAAATTTGATTAGATAAATTAATATATCTGGAAACGGATCCAAAAGAATGACCAGATAATTTCATAGCGACAACCTTCAAATGTGGCTACGTCATCATAGCCATCAAGGACTGCCGACATCTAGAAACACCAGTCATTACAGAATGAACACGGTTCCTGATAGGAAAGTGATATATTTCGAGTGAGTACATCATTCTTTTGATCTGTTACCAGAACTTATTGATTTAAAACGATCCTGGTGAATCTCATCAATAATGTTCATTTTCCAAGTTAGCAAGCACATTAGTGCTGTGCCTTTCCAGAGTTGTATTGGTTGCCTGTCCAGCAGATAATCGATTTCATGATTTTGGTGCATGTGTACAGTTGTCTTCGCCACAATATTTGCAGGACCTTCTTCACAAGTACAGCTGTAACTGTGGTGGGCTTAGGTTTGCAATTCCCCAAAACAAAAAGATCTTATGGGGATAAATCGTTTTCTGTTCAAGGACTATGGAACAATTTGCCTACCGCAGATCCCCTCAGGAAGAGTACAACCTGGGGGTATATCATCAGGAAAAACATACAGCCATTATTTTTAAAGATATATCCCTCAAACAGCAAACAGTTCAGAGATTACTGCCTCTCACACGCATATGCTTACTCTTCAGTTGATTTAATCAACCTCAATGCGAACAATAGTATTTACTTACAACGCCCTATTGGCGGGCCTGCCTCATCACTCATATCTGTACAGTCATTAGTACCATCACAAGTTTGAGTTGCTGGATTATAGCATGCTGATTTGTCCCCGCAGATCACCTCAGGAAGAGTACAACCTAGAAGTATAACATGAGGAAAACATACAGAAATATTTTACAGATAAACTCCTCAAAAAGAGATTGTTTAAGACAATTGT
>NW_027305649.1:37500-126493 GCF_039555335.1 Amphiura filiformis
GGTTTTGTGCAGTATAAATAGGGCGTGAGGGTCACATAATACAAGCTTTTTCTGTGTTCTAGTGGCTAATTTCTATACATTAACAACAGAAAACAGCAATCACAACTCGCCTTACAACTTACCAAATCACAACTCGCTCATACACAACTTGCCACTTTAATAGAAAATCCCTTCGATCGGGGACTTTTAATGATTTTAAGCATCCTCATTTTTCTGTTTACTGTCGAGAAACTCTAGCATGATTTTGCATGGAGAGTATGTCATTCTTAGACATCATGGACTTCGAGGGCAAGTCGTAAAAGATAAAGACGGTCTACCTAATGTTTCTCCAAGTCAGAGAGATAGGCAAGGGCTGATTTCAACCATCATAGTTTTTGCTAAGAACTGGTCGCTCCAGTGAAGAACACTGACGTTTTTCAAGTCGAATGTAGTACAAATCTCTATGGGACTGGCATTTGGTGGGGTGTGATATCTCAACATCTACTTAATGTGTGCAGAGTACCTCGGAAAGAGTACAACCTGTATATAGCGCTCTACAAAGTACAGAGTGTCGATATACGAATACACCAATAAATCAATAAAACATCAGTCACAGTAGAGTGGTTATGAAATTTCAATTAATTAAATATACATTAACGTGAACATTAAATCTACTTACATGTTCCTGTCGGCGGTCCTACTTCATCACTCATATCTGTACAGTCATTAGTGCCATCACAAGTTTGAGTTGTTGGATTATAGCATGCTGAGGTGTCTCCGCAGATCACCTCAGGAAGAGTACAACCTGGGATTAGATAATCAGGAAAAACATACAGCTATTATTTCAGAGGTTGTTTTTTCTTACCCCTATGCTTACTTTTATACATCTCATTTGCATATATTTGCTATATATACACTGAAAATTGTTAATATTGGCTAGAAATTTGAATTGCACTAAAGGCACGTGTGACAAAAAAATAAGTAGAAGTACCAACGCAGTTTAAAACACTTATTTTTAGTGTGCGGTAATCTAAGTATATTCACTTGAAAGAAAAAATGTATCAATCAATCAAGTATATTTTCTTGTGAAAGAAGAAATGTATCAATCAACAGATGAGGTAAAGGACCCACTTTGAATTTCATCAAAAATGGGCCTTAAATATAAAATCGTGAGAGATGAGTACACAAGGTATAAAAAGAATAAAAATTATCTCCAAAATGAAACAAGAATATTATGATTGGTATGGCATAACCGATCAAAATCAGTACAATAAAAATAGAAATATGGGCATGCGTTGATTAATGATTAAGAGCACCAAATATGTACATCAAAAGAAATTTTTATTAAAATAGCGCTAAAACTAAATGTCATGATAAAATTACACGAACTTTTTCGAAATTCAAATTTCTTATTTAATCTAATACAGAGCCTCTCTATACAGTGCACCGACGACTTAACGTCCCCTCCGCCGAAGGACGGAGTACTCTCATGAGTCATTTGCACAATTCTAAATGTACCATGGGGAGACCGGATGTATAACTCTAACCTGCATGGGGACTTATTACTACTAGGCTTACTTTTACGAATACACAATCAATCAATAATCAGTCACAGTCACACAAACAATAATAAGATCTACTTACATCTTCCTGTCGGCGGGGCTGCTTCATCACTCATATCTGTACAATCATTATTGCCATCACAAGTTTGAGTTGCTGGATTATAGCATGCTGATTTGTCTCCGCAGATCACCTCAGGAAGAGTACAACCTGGGATTAGATTATCAGAAAAACATACAACTATTGTTTTACAGATATATCCCTCAAAAGGATCGGAGATCGCTCTTTCTAACGCCTATATTTACTCTTCAATCAATTTAATCAAAATCACCAGGAAAATAATAAGATCTACTTACATGTTCCTGTCGGCGGGCCTGCTTCATCACTCATATCTGTACAGTCATTAGTGCCATCACAAGTTTGAGTCGCTGGATTATAGCAAGCTGAGCTGTCTCTACAGAGTACCTCAGGAAGAGTGCAACCTGAGGTTATATCATCAGGAAAACACACAGCGATTATTTTTTAGGGTTTTATGATTGCTTTTTCTTATGCCTATCCTTACTCTTACGCATATTACTTCAGGTAGTGTACAACCTTGGGTTATATTGCTTTAATCGCTATCGATACGAAACATAATAAGATCTACCTACATGTTCCTGTCGGCGGGGTTGCTTCATCACTCATATCTGTACAGTCATTAGTGCCATCACAAGTTTGAGTTGTTGGATTATAGCATGCTGATTTGTCTCCACATATCACCGCGGGAAGAGTACAACCTTGGGATAGATTATCAGTAAAACATACAGTCATTTATTTACAGATGTTTACTCTATATTGCTTTAATCGACATCGACATGAACAATAATAAGATCTACTAACATGTTCCTGTCGGAGGACCTGCTTCATCACTCATATCTGTACAGTCATTGGTGCCATCACAAGTTTGAGTTGTTGGATTATAGCATGCTGAGCTGTCTCTACAGAGTACCTCAGGAAGAGTACAACCTGGGGTTAAAACGTGAGCAAAACATACAGCCATTATTTTAGAGTTCTGAGATTGCTCTTTCTTATACCTATGCTTCCTCTTACGCATACGTAAATCAATAAATTAAAAAGGAGTGATTTTCAAATTGCATCGGAATAGTCAACATCAACACAGAGAATAACGACATTTCACACCAAAAAAAAAGAAAAATATATTTGAGTGTCCTTAATATTGCTGCCCATTTCAATTCTTAGAAAAAAAAGCTTACGCAGATAAATTAAACGTTAAAAAGAGCCGCAAGTTGTATAGTTTTGACTACATAAGGATTAATATTTAATTCTCCAAGCAACAAATCTGATCTAAACTTTGCGGCAATCTCTAATGTGACGTTCTTTGCCTGTAGGCGACAACATTCGCACATCCAAAGTATGGAGTACTCTCCAGGGTCATTGGCTCAATTCTTAAGGCCTAAATTTAATGTGTTTACTTTAATGAATACACGAATAACCTCCAATAAGTCAATATTATATCAATGGTCACATGAAAATGATAATATAATTTCAATCGATTTAATCAACATCAACATCAACAATAACAAGATCTATTTACATGTTCCTGTCGGCGGACCAGCTTCATCACTCATATCTGTACAGTCATTAGTGCCATCACAAGTTTGAGTTGCTGGATTATAGCATGCTGATTTGTCTCCACATATCACCTCGGGAAGAGTACAACCTGGGGTTAGATTATCAGTAAAACATGCAGCCATTATTTTACAGATATATCTCTTAAAATGTTCAGAAATTACTTTTTACAGATGCTAACTCTATATTGCTTTAATCGACATCAACACGAACAATAATCAGATCAACTTACATCTTCCTGTCGGCGGGCCTGCTTCATCACTCTTTGACTTTGACTTTGACTGGATACTGGCCAACGTTCCCTGCGGGAATCACACGGTCAGGAAAGGTGTGCGCTTGATGTTATGCTTATTAGTCTTGCTTATAGATGTGGCTTGCTATGGCTGCTTTGAAGGTATTTGGTTCTTGTCGCTTAGCTATTGAGTCTGGAATAGAATTCCAGTCTCTGATTGTTCTGGGCAGGTAAGAGTTCTTGTAGCAGTCTTTCGTGGCTGCTAGTGTTGCGAAGGCTTGTGAGTTAGTATGCCGTGACGTACGTGGGGCGGGCTGAAGGAGTTTTCCGACAGGTAGGGATAGGTGACCAGTGATGGCTTTTTGAAGTATGGTCAGTCTTCTACACTTCCTTCTGGACTGTAGCGACTCCCAATCTAGCTGTCGAAGTAGCTCAGTCATGCAACCCTGTGATTTTGACTTGTAATCCCCACTTACAAAACGGGCCGCTCTCCTTTGAACCATTTCAAGCTTGTTGTTAAGCACTTGTGTATACGGATCCCATGTAGAGGATGAATATTCCACCAAAGGACGAACCAGTGTCTTATAGGCCGACTCTTTCACATGTTGGGGACATGAATATAGATTTCTACGTATAAAGCCCAAGGTGCGGTTTGCGGATGCTGTTATGTTATCGATGTGCTTATTCCAAGTGAGTTTATCAGTGATTGTTACGCCGAGATATGGGTGGCTATTTGTTGTCTGCAAGATAGAATTACCCAGTGTGTAGTCAAAATGGAACACAGATCTTTTATGTGTGAGTCTCATTATAAAACACTTATCTGGATTGAAATGCATTTGCCAGTCCTTTTCCCATTTTATGAGTGTGTTCAGGTCTTGTTGTAGTGCATCTGCATCAAACTGGTTTTGTATTTCACGATATAACACACAGTCGTCTGCAAAGAGACGGACTGTGGAATCTATGTTGTCAGGAGATCATTTATGTATACAAGGAACAGTAGCGGTCCAAGCACCGTGCCCTGAGGGACGCCCGAAGCAACGTTGGTCCATGTCGAGTGTTCACCACCGACTACGACCCTCTGGACACGATGCTTGAGAAAGCTACTGATCCATGTATGTGTCTTGTTGTGAATACCATATCTGTTTAATTTGTTTAAAAGCCTATTATGGGGAACTACATCAAAAGCCTTTGAAAAGTCCATGATTACCATATCCACTTGAGATTTGTTATTTAATGAATGAGCTAAATCATGAGTCGTGAGGATTAGTTGAGATTCTGTTGAGTGTTTACTTCTAAATCTGTGTTGTTTTCAGTTAAAACTGAAAATTGGTCAAAATGCCTCATAATATTGGAATGCAAGATATGCTCTAAGGTTTTACAGCATATTGATGTTAATGAAACAGGGCGATAATTTGACGCCAATGTCCTATCTCCCTTTTTAAAGATAGGTGAAATGTTTGCTTGCAACCATGAATTTGGAAGTACCCCAGTGTCATAGGATTTTTGATAAATAACACAAAGGGCATGAGCTAATTCCTCCGCATCCAATTGGAGGATACGCGCTGAGATCCCATCTGGGCCACTGGCCTTTTGGGGTCAAGCTCCTTAAGTAATTTGGCTACACCTTCAGGCGAAATGGTGATGTCTGGCATGGTTGGAATTTTAGGAATTTGCTCTTTGGGTGGATTATTATCTTCCTTTGTGAAGACTGATCTAAACTGGTCATTCAGAATTTCAGCTTTACAAACATTTTCAGACTCAAGCTTACCATCTTTCTTAAGTGTTGGGATTCCCATAGCATCAACCTTGAGGCTTTTTATAAACGACCAAAAGCTCTTAGGCGAATCAGAACAAACATCAGCAATATGTCTCCTGTATGAGTTCCTGGTTTCTTTAAATACAGTTTTTCTTATTTCAGTGAAATTCTCATGACTACTTGGGTTTGGTGATTTTTTGTATGCATTAAACGCTCTCTGCTTACGCTTGTGAAGGCGTTTGATTTTCTTATTTATCCAGGGGGTTTGGCTTCTCTTGGTAGACATTTTGGATGGTATGTGTGTGTCCATTGCGTCTTCTATAGCACACTGAAAATCACTGTACAGCTCATTAACTGTGCTGTTGGAGACATTTTTTCTCACAAATAAATCTGACCAATTTTTTAAGTCACTTTTAAGAGCCTGTAAATCAGCTTTGTGGTACAAGAATATCTTGCGAGCTTTCTGCTTATTGATTTTAGGTCTACAATTGACTATGATCAATGGAATGCTATCATGGTCACTTATACCTGGGACCACAATAGATTTTTCAACCAAGGTGGGGTTGGTGGTAAAAAATAAGTCAAGTGTGTTGTTCCCACGTGTGGGCTCACGCACAACCTGCTCCAAACCAAACTCAGCTGTGATCTCAAGTAATTTCTTGGAAAGAGAGGGATATTGCCCCCCTGTTTTGAATGAGTTATTTTCCCATTCAATGTCTGGGAGATTAAAATCTCCTGCCAAAAATATTTGACCGTTGCTTGTAGCTCTAAGCTTGGTCAATGAGTCATGAAGCTCATTCATGTACTCAATTGAGTTCCCAAAATATGGGATCGGTAAAAGGCACCTATGGTGGTGTCTCTAGCTCCCTGGATCTTAATAGTAACCCAAACCACCTCACATTTTGTATCTAAATCAACTCTGTGGGTCCCTATTAAGTCACTTTTCAGGGCAATCAAGACCCCACCACGCTTGGCACCTACCCTATCTTTACGCACAATGGTGTAATTTGGTGGTAAGAGCTCACTGCTGTTGATATTGCTATCAAGGTGAGTTTCAGTTCCAATAATTATGTCTGGTTCATAATTCTCAATACAAACTGCAAGGTCTGCAACTTTGCTACGGATACTGCAAAAATTGATGACAAGTGATTTGAGAGACTGTCTTGTAACTCTAGGAGCTTTGGGCTTTGGTTGGTTTGCTCCTGCCTTACCATTTTTAGATCTACTTGGTTTTGACCCAATTTGTGAGTCACTTAACTTACATGGTGATGAAGCTGCCAATGGTGGACTGAGTGGCCCGCTGTGATCACTAGCAAGACTAGAGAAACTGTTACTGAGCTCAAAGGTTGAATTGGAAAAAAGACTACTGGCAAAATTTGGTATGCCGCACTGGCAGCAAATCCAAGAAATCTGACTGCTCTGAAGAGCTTCATAAATTGGTGTTGACATGCCCATACACTCAACGTGGTACCATGAATCACAACCATCACAGCAAGTGGCACGCTGGTTCCACTTGGCAGCTTTCCCACATATTCCACAGGGAAATTTGGGTGTATAGGGCCCAGGGTTAGGGTGAAGATCACCCGCTTGCATCAAAATCATGATGTAATACAACAATGAACATGGTGAAATACACTTGGCATTAGTAACACTAGAACATTTTGAAATAAATGATGTGTGTAGAAAATTGTTAAGTTTGAGTCCTGCAGTGATGCTGTTTGTTGCAGGAAGATATTTGTACTCAAAGGATGATGACATGAGTAATGTTTGGTTAGGTTTAACACTGGCAAATGCACCCAGAAACTTGTCATGCACGTTTTCAGATTCAACATTGTTGGTTGTCTTCACATGTATGAGTCCTATTAACGATAAGATGGTGAATAATATACTACACAAATTCATCTTGCAAGACAATATAATACACTGTCACTGGAAAAGGGCCACCTATCACAAACCTATGGTACTAACTCACGACAGCTACCCCGTTGTACGCCACGGCAATGTTGAAATTATCCTTCCATTACGATGTCAGGAGACGCCATCTTGGAAATAAAATCCCCGGATGTGTCCACACGCAGCACGTACACCGCTGTAGCAGTGAAAACCTTCAAAGTGTCGAAAAATTGTATCCAACAATACATGAATATAAAGTCAGAAAATATCAATTTTCCTTCACAAGCCAGTTCTAGGATGTTATTAGAACAGTTCAGCAAGACTCTCGTCTCAAAAGATGAGCTAAAAGAGCTAAAAGGTGACAAATTAGCTCAATTTTTCGGCAGCGATGTTAAGGCCGATGCTCACTCGACGATGAGGGCGCACTCATATCTGTACAGTCATTAGTGCCATCACAGGTTTGAGTTGTTGGATTATAACATGCTGAGCTGTCTCCGCAGAGCACCTCAGGAAGAGTACAACCTGGGGTTAGAACGTCAGCAAAACATTCAGCCATTATTTTTGACTTCTGAGATTACACTTTCTTACGCCTATGCTTCTTCGTACGCAGTACGCATACGTAAATCAATGAATTATAAAGGAGTCAAAGAAGAGTGATTTTCAAATTTGAATCAGTACCCGGGAATCGGTATAGTCAATATCAAAAAGAAGAATAACGTCATTTCACACCGCCAAATAGAAATAGATTTGAGTGCCCTTGATATTACAGCCTGTTTCAATTCTTTAAAAAAAAACTTTCACGGATATATTAGAAATTTGCATAATTTTAGCTGCGTTTGGATTGGTTATGAATATTAATGTTATTTTCCAAGCAACATATCTTATCTGAACATTGTAGCAATCTCTAATGTGACGTCCTCTGCTTGTAAGCGACCCATAGATGGAGCGACAACACTCGCACATTCAAAGTATAGAGTACTCACCAGGGTCATTGGCTCAATTCTAAAGTTGCCATGGGAAGGGCTGAAGCCTAAAATTTTATCTACAGATGCTGACTTATGTGCTTATTTTAATGAATTTAGAAATAATTAACCTCCAATAAATCAATAATATTGATGATAAAATTGCCTCAATCAAAATGAACAATAATAAAACCTACTTACAACATCCGGTCGGCGGGGCTGCTTCATCACTCATATCTGTACAGTCATTAGTACCATCACAAGTTTGAGTTCCTGGATTATAGCAAGCTGATTTGTCTCCACATATCACCTCGGGAAGAGTACAACCTGGGGTTAGATTATCAGTAAAACATGCAGCCATTATTTTCCAGATATATCTCTTAAAATGTTCAGAAATTGCTCTTTCGTACGCGTATGCTTACTCTATTTTGATTTAATCGACATCGACATGACCAATAAATCAGACCTACTTACATGTTCCTGTCGGCGGACCTGCTTCATCACTCATATCTGTACAGTCATTAGTGCCATCACAAGTTTGAGTTGCTGGATTATAACATGCTGAACTGTCTCCGCAGATAATCTCAGGAAGGGTACAACCTGGGGTGAGATCATCAGGAAAACATAGAGCCATTATTTTACAGATATATCCCTGAAAATATTTACCGATTGCTCTTTCTTGCGCCTATGCTTACTTTTCAAATGATTTTACTCAACATCAACAAGAACAATAATAACATCTACTTACATGTTCCTGTCGGCGGGCCTGCTTCATCACTCATATCTGTACAGTCATTAGTGCCATCACAAGTTTGAGTTGCTGGATTATAGCATGCTGATTTGTCTCCACATATCACCTCGGGAAGAGTACAACCTGGGATTAGATTATCAGTAAAACATACGAGCCATTATTTTACAGATGCTAACTCTATATTGCTTTAATCGACATCGACATGAACATAATCAGATCAACTTACATGTTCCTGTCGGCGGGCCTGCTTCATCACTCATATCTGTACAGTCATTAGTGCCATCACAAGTTTGAGTTGTTGGATTATAACATGCTGAGCTGTCTCCGCAGAGCACCTCAGGAAGAGTACAACCTGGGGTTAGAACGTCAGCAAAACACGCAGCCATTATTTAAGACTTCTGACATTACTCTTTCTTACACCTATGCTTCTTCGCACGCATACGTAAATCAATTAATTATAAAGGAGTCAAAGAAGAGTGATTTTCAAATTTGAATCAGTACCCGGGAATCGGTATAGTCAATATCAAAAAGAAGAATAACGACATTTCACACCGCCAAATAGAAATAGATTTGAGTGCCCTTGATATTACAGCCTGTTTCAATTCTTTTTAAAAAAAAACCTTTCACGGATATATTAGAAATTTGCATAATTTTAGCTACGTTTGGATTGGTTATGAATATTAATGTTATTTTCCAAGCAACACATCTTATCTTAACTTTGCAGCAATCTCTAATGTGATGTCCTCTGCTTGTAAGCGACCCATAGATGGAGCGACAACATTCGCACATTCAAAGTATAGAGTACTCTCCAGGGTAATTGGCTCAATTCTAAAGGAGCCATGGGAAAGGCAGAAGCCTAAAATTTAATCTACAGATGCTGACTTACTGCTAATGAATTTACGAAAAACCATTAATAAATCAAGCATATATCAGTGATTATAGTAAAGTGATAATAAAATTTCAATCGATTCAATCAACGTAAACAATAATAAGATCTACTTACATGTGCCTGTCGGCGGAGCTGCTTCATCACTCATATCTGTACAGTCATCATTGCCATCACAAGTTTGAGTTGCTGGATTATAGCATGCTGAGCTGTCTCCACATATTACTTCAGGTAGTGTACAACCTGGGGTTATATTATCAGTAAACATACAGCCATTATTTAACAGATCTATCCTTTACAAATTTCAGAAATCGCCCTGTATTACGAGTATGCTTACTCTATATTGCTTTAATCGCTATCGATACGAAACATAATAAGATCTACCTACATGTTCCTGTCGGCGGGGCTGCTTCATCACTCATATCTGTACAGTCATTAGTGCCATCACAAGTTTGAGTTGCTGGATTATAGCATGCTGATTTGTCTCCACATATCACCGCGGGAAGAGTACAACCTGGGGTTAGATTATCAGTAAAACATACAGTCATTTATTTACAGATGCTTACTCTATATTGCTTTAATCAACCTGGGATTAGATTATCAGTAAAACATACGAGCCATTATTTTACAGATGCTTACTCTATATTGCTTTAATCAACATCGAGAAGAACAATAATAAGATCAACTTACATGTTCCTGTCGGCGGGCCTGCTTCATCACTCATATCTGTACAGTCATTAGTGCCATCACAAGTTTGAGTTGCTGGATTATAGCATGCTGAGCTGTCTCCGCAGAGCACCTCAGGAAGAGTACAACCTGGGGTTAGAACGTCAGCAAAACACACAGCCATTATTCTTACTCTTTCTTACGCCTATGCTTTTTCATACGCATACGTAAATCAATTAATTATAAAGGGAGTCAAAGTATAGTGATTTTCAAATTTGAATCAGTATCTGGGAATCGGTATAGTCAATATCAAAAAGAAGAATAACGACATTTCACACCGCCAAATAGTGCCCTTGATATTACAGCCTGTTTCAATTCTTAAAAAAAAAAACTTTCACGGATATATTCGAAATTTGCATAATTTTAGCTACGTTTGGATAGGTTATGAATATTAATGTTATTTTCCAAGCAACATATCTTATCTGAACTTTGCAGCAATCTCTAATGTAACGTCCTCTGCTTGTAAGCGACCCGTAGATGGAGCGACAACATTCGCACATCCAAAGTATAGAGTACTCTCCAGGGTCATTGGTTCAATTCTAAAGGTGCCATGGGAAAGTCAGAAGCCTAAAATTTTATCTACAGATGCTGACTTATGTGCTTATTTTAATGAATTTAGAAAATTAACCTCCAGTAAATCAATAATATTGATAATAAAATTGCCTTAATCAAAATGAACAATATAGTCCGGCTGCAAACACCATATTTTGGGGGTTAGATGGTTTTGCCAGTTAAAGTTTGTTTTTTTGCTGGTTATTGATCTTTGAGTGGTGTAGAAAAAGATTCCGTGGGATGTAAAATCGTCACCCTTGGGCAATCCGAGATATTCAAGATGGCCGCCACGTATCTCTGAAATAACATTCAAATGGTGTTTTAGTGACAAAAGGTATCATACCAAATAACTATAGTGTTTTGGGCATTTAAAGTTTGTTTTTTGCTGATAAATGATCTTTGAGTGGTGTAGAATAAGATTCTAAGGGGTGTGGAATTATCACCCTTGGGCAATCCGAGATATTCAAGATGGCCGTCACGTATCTCTAAAATAGCATTCAAATGGTCTTTTATTGACAAAAGGTATCATACCAAATACTGTTCTGGGCAGTTAAAGTTTATTTTTTTGCTGATAAATGATCTTTGAGTGGTGTAGAATAGGATTCTAGGGGTGTAAAATTGTCACCCTTGGGCAATCCGAGATATTCAAAATGGCCAATTCGTAACTCTGAAATTGCATTTAAATGATGTTTTAGTGACAAATGGTATCATACCAAATAATTATAGTGTTTTGGGCAGTTAAAGTTATTTTTTGCTGATAAATGATCTTTGAGTGGTGTAGAATAAGATTCTAGCGGGTGTAAAATTGTCACCCTTGGGCAATCCGAGATATTCAAAACGGCCGATTCGTAACTCTGAAATAGCATTCAAATGGTGTTTTAGTGACAAATGGTATCATACCAAATAATTATAGTGTTTTGGGCAGTTAAAGTTAGTTTTTTGCTGATAAATGATCTTTGAGTGGTGTAGAATAAGATTCTAGGGAGTGTAAAATTGTCATCCTTGGGCAATCCGAGATATTCAAAATGGCCGACACGTAACTCTTAAATAGCATTCAAATGATTTTTTTGGTAACAAAACAAATAATTATAGCGTATTTAGTGCGCATTAATGGTATTGTGGGCTCAATATGTAATATATGCACGTAGATTATGAATTGACACGCTTCAATGATCCCAAATTGCATGATGGCGTCCCGTGAGTTGTGTAATGTATGCTCATAATAGGTAACTCTTTTCTCAACATATTGAATGGTTTGCATAACATATCATACTCATGCGTTTCTTGTTATTTAATTTAATTATTCATAACCATTTGCATACAGTTTTACCTGTGTTTCAGACCATTTTAACAATAGAATACACTGGTCAATTAGATTGAATTAAAAATCATTACATGTGTATATATTGTCATCATGAAATATGTTCTTTAACACAAATACCTGAGAATTATAGCTATAATTGTATGACACTCTTTGAAAATACACTTTCAAGGAGTGTGGAGATATAATGATTACTGTTCCAAGGGAGTAATTTGAGTAATAGCCCACATTTGTATGGACTAAGGTCGAGTTTTGAAAATGACAAACTGGCCTATACGTAGTATACAGCGAGAAAACATTCCAACGTGCGCAGAAAAAAGACAGCATATTTTCTTCAGTCATTTAAAAAAAATTGAAACAGTATGTATTTCTTTCAATTTATCTTCACATACCGATACGGGAACGAATGTAATGCTCATCGTTGCTCTCTGAACAATGGGCCAGCACGTATACAAACAATCATCAATGCAAGCAAGATTATGAGTATGATTTGTATGTCAGCTTATGTCAGCCTGAAAAATGATCACGCAAAACTAATATTGGCAATTATGTAGAAGATGGCTCTACCCAGTCCGCCAAACGACTACGTTGATCTTCCTCCACTTGACTTCCAGGAATACTAATGTGGGGAAGTGAGTGAACGCCAAAAGATTCAAAGCATCCAGACAGATGGAAGCTTGCATATATGTACATATCTACACATGAACGTTATGCCAAAATTTGAGTATCTGATAGCAAAATGCGCGATCGTGGTGAAAGCTAGGCAAATGAAATCAGAGAAAATTTAGAAATCTCTGTGAGTGATCTTCTCTATGAGGGAACTATGCATCACAGAGATCCTGTGCCTGGAGGAAGAACAGATGATTGTGTTTCAATTCAGTGAGTGTTCCAGGCTAAAGAGGAAATAAAACCAGGAAAGAAACTTTATTATTTTACTGTTTTTAGTGACAAAAGCAATATACGCTGTGATGTTGCAGCATCTGAAGAAGATGCAACTGACGAATTCCTAAAACATGCTGTAGATGTCCTATCTGGTGATAAGAGTCGCATTTGGAAACCTGCTGAATTGTATCAGGAATGCTGCACACATTTGGAAATCCCATTAACTCGTGCTGATCGTAGGTGACTCAATGAAGAACTCCAAACAAACTTTGCCGAAGAGCTTCAAGTTCTTTCATCACAAAGTTATTCTAGTATTATCGTATTCCGTTGTAACTTTAACGCACGTGAAATGTGAAGTTATAATGAAACTGTTATAGGCAGTAGCATCCAAAGAGTAGCCAAACAGATAGTACGAGAGTGCAAAGACATTCGCATTGTAAAGTCACAGTACAATATCCCTATCGACGAGGATTTGGCTGAATAATCAGTATCTGACATGCTACAGTTTCCTCGCCGAAGTTGAAGAAGTCCTTGTCAGCTTTACAAAGTCCTGTGCAAAAGCAAGCAATGCAAGTGGCATTGGGTGTCTTACTCAGAGATTCAAAGATGATTATAAACCATATGTTCGACTACCGGGTTACATGTTGCTATAATGATCGGTCCTACACTTCCAAGAATTTCGGCTGCAGTTGCAGGCGCTGTTGATATTAGTCGTCAAGGAATTGAAGGCGCTCAGCTCAGGGAGGATTGGTACAAGTTGGGCAGATACAGATATCAGTTCAGATATCACCAAACGGAAAGCTGTTAACCCCGAGCTGTCACTATACACTCCCTGCAAAAAGTCTTCCAAAAAGTGTTATATTTCTACCTTTCATTTCGGTGGTGGCCATCTTGGAATTTTTTTGCGATTGTAAGGAAGTAAAATGTCAAACTGGATCTGCTTAATTCTAGGGTGTACATTAATTATTGTAAAAAACAAAATCTGGCAAAAGAACTTTACCTTGAAACTAATGGTTTTGCTTATGACGTTTAACAGCGGCCATTTTGAATTGCGAGAGTGTCATGTTTAAAACTGTATATAGTTTATATTTAAAGCATCCAAAAGGAAAATAATTTACACAAAATACTTTAAGTTATCATTTATTATGGTACCGCTAGTGAATAACCGAGCTTAATTTTAGTATGCATAGCGGCCATCTTGAATATTTCTAATTGCCCAAGGGTTACAATTTTACATCCCCCAAAATCTTATTTTGTGCCACTGAAAGAGTAATAATCAGCAAAGAAAACTACTTTAACTGGCAAAACCATCTAACCTTGCTCTGCCACCGGACTAATAATAAGACCTACTTACAACATCCGGTCGGCGGGGCTGCTTCATCACTCATATCTGTACAGTCATTAGTGCCATCACAAGTTTGAGTTGCTGGATTATAGCATGCAGATTTGTCTCCACATATCACCTCGGGAAGAGTACAACCTGGGGTTAGATTATCAGTAAAATATGCAGCCATTATTTTCCAGATATATCTCTTGAAATGTTCAGAAATTGCTCTTTGGTACGCGTATGCTTACTCTATTTTGATTTAATCGACATTGACATGACCAATAATCAGACCTACTTACATGTTCCTGTCGGTGGACCTGCTTCATCGCTCATATCTGTACAGTCATTAGTGCCATCACAAGTTTGAGTTGCTGGATTATAGCATGCTGAACTGTCTCCGCAGATAATCTCAGGAAGGGTACAACCTGGGGTGAGATCATCAGGAAAACATAGAGCCATTATTTTACAGATATATCCCTGAAAATATTGACCGATTGCTCTTTCTTGCGCCTATGATTACTTTTCAAATGATTTTACTCAACATTAACAAGAACAATAATAACATCTACTTGCATGTTCCTGTCGGCGGGCCTGCTTCATCACTCATATCTGTACAGTCATTAGTGCCATCACAAGTTTGAGTTGTTGGATTATAGCAAGCTGATTTGTCTCCACATATCACCTCGGGAAGAGTACAACCTGGGATTAGATTATCGGTAAAACATACGAGCCATTATTTTACAGATGCTTACTCTATATTGCTTTAATCGACATCGACATGAACAATAATCAGCTCAACTTACATGTTCCTGTCGGCGGGCCTGCTTCATCACTCATATCTGTACAATCATTAGTGCCATCACAAGTTTGAGTTGTTGGATTGTAACATGCTGAGCTGTCTCCGCAGAGCACCTCAGGAAGAGTACAACCTGGGGTTAGAACGTCAGCAAAAATTCTGAGATTACTCTTTCTTACTCCTATGCTTCTTCATACGCATACGTAAATCAATTAATTATAAAGGAGTCAAAGACAAGTGATTTTCAAATTTGAATCAGTACCCAGGAATCGGTATAGTCAATATCAAAAAGAAGAATAACGACATTTCACACCGCCAAATAGAAATAGATTTGAGTGCCCTTGATATTACTGCCTGTTTCAATTCTTTAAAAAACCATACACGGATATATTAGAAATTTGCATAATTTTGGCTACGTTTGGATTGGTTATGAATATTAATATTATTTTCCAAGCAACACATCTTATCTTAACTTTGCAGCAATCTCTAATGTGACGTCCTCTGCTTGTAAGCGACCCATAGATGGAGCGACAACATTCGCACATTCAAAGTATAGAGTACTCTCCAGGGTAATTGGCTCAATTCTAAAGGAGCCATGGGAAAGGCAGAAGCCTAAAATTTAATCTACAGATGCTGACTTATGTGCTTATTTTAATGAATTTAGAAATAATTAACCTCCAATAAATCAATAATATTAAAAATAAAATTGCCTTAATCAAAATGAACAATAATAAGACCTACTTACAACATCCGGTCGGCGGGGCTGCTTCATCACTCATATCTGTACAGTCATTAGTGCCATCACAAGTTTGAGTTCCTGGATTATAGCATCCTGATTTGTCTCCACATATCACCTCGGGAAGAGTACAACCTGGGGTTAGATCATAAGGATAATATACAGCCATTATTTTCCAGATATAACTCTTAAAATGTTCAGAAATTGCTCTTTCCTACGCGTATGCTTGCTCTATTTTGATTTAATCCACACTGCGACATGACCAATAATCAGACCTACTTACATGTTCCTGTCGGCGGGCCTGCTTCATCACTCATATCTGTACAGTCATTAGTGCCATCACAAGTCTGAGTTGCTGGATTATAACATGCTGAACTGTCTCCGCAGATAACCGCTGGAAGGGTACAACCTGGGGCGAGATCATCAGGAAAACATGGAGCCATTATTTCACAGATATATCCCTGAAAATATTGATCGATTGCTCTTTCTTGTGCCTATGCTTACTTTTCAAATGATTTTACTCAACATTAACAAGAACAATAATAACATCTCCTTACATGTTCCTGTCGGTGGGCCTGCTTCATCACTCATATCTGTACAGTCATTAGTGCCATCACAAGTTTGAGTTGTTGGGTTATAACATGCTGAGCTGTCTCCGCAGAGCACTTCAGGAAGAGTACAACCTGGAATTAGAACGTTAGAAAAAACATACGGTCGTTATTTTAGAGTTCTGGGGTTGCTCTTTCTTACGGCTATGCTTCCTCTTACGCATTATTATAAAGCGGTCAACGTAAAGTGATTTTCAAATTTGAATCGGTATAGTCAATATAAACAAGAAAAATAGGGTCATTTCACACCACCAAATAGAAATATAGATGAGAGCCATTAATATTGCTGCCTGTATCAATTCTTTGAAAAAAAACCTTACACGGATAAATTAAACATTAAAATGAGTAGAAATTTACATAATTTTCTAAAGGTGCTATGGGAAGAGCAGAAGTCTAAATTTAATCTACAGATGCTGACTTACTGTTAATGTGCTTACTTTAATGAATACACAAATAACCTCCAATAAATCAATAATATGTTATTTTATTTATTTATTTATTGGAACATACACTTTTGTGTCAGTACACAAGCGGTGCGTTCAAAACAACAACATACATAATTATATACAAGAAATGAATAAAACACAATTGAATGTAGAATGCACAATTATCACTGATTATGGCACAAAAACAATTCAATTAAAAACAAAAGAAATTGCCTGTCTCAACCCAAGTTAACTTGAAATGGGTCGTTACCAGGCAAATAAAACGAGATATAGAATAATATTAAATAATAATTATAAACATTATGGCATAAGACTGGCATTGAATATGAATGAAAAATATTGTTGTGCATAGGATTCAATTAACAAGAGAAGCTCGAAGAGTCCAAGCACGTTTAAGGAATGATTTACAAAATGAATCAAAACAAAAACTACCTTCTTCACTGTCTAAGGGGGCCCCAGCATGAAGCACGTTTTAATGTTCTGATCCCCGGCGATAAATATGTGCCAAAAGGCCTCAGGATGCTGATCATAAAGGTCAATTTCGGGGTCAATTTCCAGTTTCAGATACTCTTCTGCACAAATTGTATTCAGAATCCTGAAAATGAAGTCACTAAGATCTTCGCTACCGCTTTTGCATTGAGGGCAGGTGTCGTCCATGCCCTCGGCCCAACCGTGTATTCTACAATTTAAGGGGAGAGTGTTTGAACACGATTTAAATTTTAGGCTTATCCCCAGAAATCAGTTTTGTCAAAAAGGTAGTTTTCAAAGACAAGTGTTTGTTTAAACTTAATATATATAACAGACAGAGAGAGAGGATTTGGTTTTGACATTGTCATACCACGAAATTTCATATACATTTTTCATAATTATTTCTTGACAACATTTGGCCCAGTGTGGATTGATCATGTTGATAGACGTGTCATTTGGGAATAGGTGGTTCATATCACATTTCTCGAGAGCAGACTTGGTCAAGCTTATAGTACATTTAAGGGACCCTTAGACTATGTTTGCCGGAAGAGAGGTAGAAGGTTAGATTTGAGGTGCATGTGCTTGGTTAGAATTTAAGAATGAAAGTTCATACTAGGCCTAGCACCTACGGACATGTGCAGACGTGTGAAGTTGTTAACATTGCGTGCATGCTTTACCTAATTCGTTTATTTACACACGCCACACGAGAAGCATATTCGAAAGGCTAGCCTCGGGCAACATCGCAGTAGATGCTGGTAGGTGTAAGTATGAATACAACATCATCCAAGTGTATAATCCCTTATAATCTTTAGGTCCGAGAAGTGTTAAATTCTCTTAATGATGTCCTATACACGTCACGGGAGAGTTATGGTATGCAACCGCATCCGCAGTAGTTATATAATTACAATGTCATTAAATACTCGGACAAGTATCCAGAATCAATGGGCTTTTGATAGCAACGGTTGAGTACACATTCTCTTAACGCTGGATAAATAGACAGATTTGCGCCACAGACCTTTGGTTCAGGCCACGCACACAGAATATTTTGTTGAATGAAGTATTGAAAAGCAGTTTTTGGCCATCGATGTAAGTCCATTGATCTGAGACGAGCAAAATAGTTAACCCAAATAGTATCCTGAATGGAGGCAATTGATTGCCATCCTAGGGCTGCCGCTGGAGTGTTACGCGGTACCTTAAGAATATATCGGGCCATTTGTAACTGTAGGTTTTCAATTCTTTTGATGTCCGCTTGACCACATGTCCACACTGCGCACGCATAATTAATACATGGTAGAGCAAGTGTACGCCATAAAATATCCCCATACTGCACCTTGTTAAAGTCATCGTGACCATCTAAAATGGATCTTATGTAACCAATAAGTCTGTTTCCCTTTTTGACAACTTCATTAACATGTGTGTGATCAGAAAGATTTTTGAAATATGAACCCCTAATTGCTACATTCCATTTGACTTATCATAATTAAAATCTAATTTTCATAAGCGGGAGAAGGAAGATGCAATGTTCAGCATTTTCTGAAATACGTCTTCATCATTTGCAATCAAAACAATGTCATCAGCCCAGAATAGGCAACCTATTTGGACATTTCAAATACGAATATCGTTACCACTTTCTTTAATAAGCTTAGCGAGCTGGTTTATACAAAGGCAAAATAAAATTGGGGATAAAACACATCCTTGTTTAAGACCTTCTTCAACTTCAAAAAAGTCAGTGTCAATATCACCAAATTTTACTTTAGCTTCAACATTACTTTCAAAAAAAGATTTTCAATTAGTTTCCAAGCACTCCCTCGACTCCCTACGTTCCAAGCCACAGAGAGGAGGCCATCCCTCCGTATCAAAGGCTTTTCGGAAATCCAGGAAAGCTAGGAAAGTTGGCTTGTTTTCAGCTATACTGGCAGTAGCTATACTCTTAACGACAAAAACGTAATCTTCACATCTATGATCTTATCTTTCCTAAACCCGCCCTGGATTTCCAACAGCACGTCGTTTTCTTCAAGAAATTCCGAAATTGAATTTGATACAATACGGTTGAAGATTTTGGAGACACATCAGGTAAGGGTGATGCCTCTATAATTATTGAGGTCCTTCTTATAACCCTTCTTAAAAATTGGGATAATGATTCCCTTATTCTGTTTTTTCTAAAAGAAGCAATCTCTTAAATTTAAACAAAAGAACATGGAGCTGTTAAGAGCGTCACCGCCATTTTTGATAAGCTCATTTTGTGACGTGTCATGTCAAAAGGAGACACTTTTGGGCAGGATCGTAAATGGAGAAATAGCCAAAAATCTGCACGGGGAGATTTTTTCACAATTTCGGTTTGTTGCGAATTTGTAATGTTATTGATGTTTAAAATATTGTCTGATAGTTTCAGACCGGAATATAACTGGCATCTTGCATTTTTTGAGACATTTTTCTAGGTAATTCCTACTCTCAACATTGTCAATAATATTTTTAAAGGCTGATATCTCAATTTCCAATTTTATAATACCATAACTTACGAACTCAATATCTTCGCTTAGGAATGTCCGATTTCATTGGGGAAAACGGCATTGTGGAGCAAAATATATCATTATTTAAAATATGTAAAAACCTCAAAATTGATAACCTGCCCAAAAGTGTCTCCTTTTGACATGACACGTCACATTTGTGATTGAATCAATACCGGGAGACTTATAATTTTTGGCATGATTAATGGAATCAATAACCTCATCAAGTGTAAATACAATATTATGCATAACATTATCTTCAAATACATCTAGATGGCTGCTTAGATAGTATTAGATACCATGTCTTTAATAAGATATACTTGATACAGCTGATTATTCATTTTGCCCAGTGAATGGTTATATTGTTATACAGTCTGATTTATGACTTTACCATGTTTACATTTATCAGAATAGGGCAATTTTAAAAAGTATACATTGCTTATCTGGTTTTTGGGCCCTCTCAGGTTTTTCCAAAAGTCCCTATTTGAAGGACCACCTTCTTTAGCAATTTTTACACTTGTATTAATTCGCATTTGTATTATACGATTCTTAATAAGGTTTTTCACCCGACTTTTTCTTTCAATATATTCTTTCCATAATTTATTCTCAATTACCTTAGCATGTTTATTGTGACCCACACTTGAGGATGAACTTGCAGTGGACCACCTACGATGAACCTAACAACTCTTCTTCCTGTCTTTTTATGGCATCATCTATTGTTTTGTTCCACCATTGTTTTGGTGTACAATTGGAGTTTTTCACACCTATTGTTTTGTTTCCTGCAAAAATCAGCTTATTTTACCAGTCACTCCACAGGGAATCTGGATCGTCAAAAGAACTAGTTGCTTCAAATCCAACAGAGGGTTAAATCCTGCTTGATCAAGTACAGCAGTAGAGCAGAGATCACAGATACATGATCAACCCAACTAAGAGTGCAACCACCAAATGCCACACAGATGATGAGATCAAATATGTCATCGGTGATCAACCTATTCCAACCCCACCGGAAGCAACTCATCTTGGCATTGTAAGAAACAAGAAAAATGAGCCTAATATCGATGAGATGATAAAGGTGGGTAGGAGAGTAACATATTCTCCCATGGGTGCTGGACTGCATGGTAAAGATGGTTTGCATATCATCTAATCTGTACCTACGCTACACCCAGAATGATATATGGGGCTCAGATTATAAAGTTCAATGTCAAGAGCCTTGTCCGTATTGAATGTTTTCATAGAAAACAACTGCGGCAGATTCAGTTCCTGCCTGAAAAATCTCCACCTGCTAATACATCTGTTTATGCACTGCTCGGGGCGAAACCTATTGAAGCACACATCGACTCTGCTATCCTGACTCTGTTTGGGAGTATTGTCAGACAACGCAACAGTATTGAACACCAAATTGCGAAGAGACAGCTGGCCATCAAAAACAACAACAGCAAGAGCTGGTTCATGATAGTTAAAGGTGTCCTTGCCAAGAACAACTGCCTTATTGAGAATCCTCCTTCTAAGATTGCCTGGAAATCTGAAATTACTAGAGCAGTTTCCTCTTATTGGCAAAACCAATGGAAGATTGATCATGACTCCAAATCCAGTTTGAGGTTCCTGAATATAGATGTATGCAGACTGGGTTCACCTCATCATGTCTGGAGCTCACAACCTTCTGATGCCCGGAAGTAGAGAGGGCAGTGTAATGGCAAGATTATTGACGGGGCACCTACATACTACAAGCTAATAGGCCTTATTCAATCAACACAACTGCGATGCAACCTGTTTGCTGTGTGACATAGCTGAAGAGGATGTAATGCATTTTCTTATCAAATGTCCTGCACTCACTGAGCAACGCTGTTACCATGAATCCATCTTGAAGAGGACACTTCTTGAGTACTGTAAGGTACAAGAAGTTGATGACCTATTCTCAGATGAGGATGTCCTACTGAAATTCATTTTGGATTCCTCTCATGAATGTATTCAGAGAGTCATCACCTTACCTGTTGAATGCCCTAGTTTTACTGAATCTATCACTCGACAGTGGTGTTACGGTCTACACAACAGAAGATCGTCCCTTCTAAAACAGCTTTCTTATGCCGTTACATAAATTGTTTGCGCAACTTACACACACGCAATTGTGAATTAATCTCGTTTTTCATAATTATTAAAATCCTGACCTTTTTTAATATCCCATAATTATCAATCTTTTGTTACAAGTAAATTTTTCTGCAGGATTATCGTTAATATTCATATTAAAGAAAAACATATTATGATCACTTCCAATCTTGAATTCCCGCTACTCATCGACAATCATATTGTTTATACATCGGAATAAACCATCTGAGACTACAAACTAATCGATTTTTTGAGGAAAACGGATGACGGAACCAAGTAATTTTCCCTATACACTTGTGAGTACAATTAACATTATTGTTAGTCCCAAATCGTCACAGAAATCAAGTAACTTTTCACCACTTCGATTAACTACTGGATCACCAAATTTAATTTTAGTGATCACAATAAAATGATAAAATTTAATCGATTTAATCGACATAAAAATGAATAATAAAAAGATCTACTTACATGTTCCTGTCGGCGGAGCTGCTTCATCACTCATATCTGTACAGTCATTAGTGCCATCACAAGTTTGAGTTGCTGGATTATAGCATGCTGATTTGTCTCCACATATCACCTCGGGAAGAGTACAACCTGGGGTTAGATTATCAATAAAACATACAGTCATTATTTTACAGATACATCCCTTAAAAAGTTCTCAGAAATTGCTCTTTCGTACGCTCTATATGGGTTTAATCGACATCGATATGAACAATAATCAGACCTACTTACATGTTCCTGTCGGCGGGCCTGCTTCATCACTAATATCTGTGCAGTCATTAGTGCCATCACAACTTTGAGTTGCTGGATTATAGCATGCTGATTTGTCTCCACATATCACCGCGGGAGGAGTGCAACCTGGTGTTAGATTATCAGTAAAAAATGCAGCCATTATTTTACAGATAAATCCCTAAATAGTTCAATAATTGCTCTTTCTTATGTGAATGCTTGCTCTATATTGCTTTAATCGACATCCACATGAGCAATAATCAGATCTACTTACATGTGCCTGTTGGCGGGGCTGCTTCATCACTCATATCTGTACAGTCATTAGTACCATCACAGGTTTGAGTTGCTGGATTATAGCATGCAGATTTGTCTCCGCAGATAACCTCAGGAAGGGTACAACCTGGGGTTAAATCATCAGGGAAACACACAGCCATTATTTTACAGATATATCCCTCCAAATATGGAACGATTGCCATTTCATGCGACTATGCTCACTCTTCAAATGATTTATTCAACATCAACACGAACAATAATAAGATCTACTTACACGTTCCTGTCGGCGGGGCTGCTTCATCACTCATATCTGTACAGTCATTATTGCCATCACAGGTTTGAGTTGTTGGATTATAGCACGCTGAGCTGTCTCCGCAGAGCACCTCAGGAAGAGTACAACCTAGAGTTAGAACGTTAGAAAAAACATACGGTCATTATTTTAAGATTTCTGAGATTCCTCTCTCTTGTGCCTCTGCTTCCTCTTACGTATACTTAAATGAATTAATTATAAAGCAGTCACGGTAGCGTGATTTTCAAATTTGAATCTGTATAGTCAATATCAAGAAGAATAACGACATTTCACACCACCAAATAAAAATGTTAAAACGTTAGAAAAAATATACGGCCATTATTTTAGAGTTCTGAGATTGCACTTGCTAACGCCTATGCTTTCCTTTACGCATACGTAAATCAATGAATTATAAAGCAGTCACGGTAGAGTGATTTTCAAATTTGAATTGGTATAGTCAACATCAATAAGAAAAAAACGACATTTCACACCACCAAACAGAACTATGGTTGAGTGCCTTGTTTCGATTTTTAGAAAAAACCTTACACAGATAAATCAAACATTAAAATGAGCATAAATTTGAATAATGTTTGCTACATTTGGTTTTGTTATGAATAGTAATGCATTCAAAGCAACATATCTTGTCTAAACTTTCCAGCATCTCGAATGTGACGTCCTCTGCCTACAGGAGACCCATAGATGGAGCGACAATATTCGCCTATGTAAACTACGGAGTACTCTCGAGGGTCATTGGCTTAATTCTAAATTAAATGTGCCATGCATGGAAAGAGCAGAAGTCTAAGTTTAGTAATCTACAGATGCTGACTTACTGCTAATGTGCTTACACGAATAACCTCCAATAAGTCAATAATATATCAATGGTCACAATAAAATGATAATAAAATTTCAATCGATTTAATCAACATCAACATGAACAATAATAAGATCTACTTACATGTTCCTGTCGGCGGGGCTGCTTCATCACTCATATCCGTACAGTCATTAGTGCCATCACAAGTTTGAGTTGCTGGATTATAGCATGCTGATTTGTCTCCACAGATCACCTCGGGAAGAGTACAACCTGGGGTTAGATTATCAGCAAAACATACAGCCATTATTTTACAGATGCTTACTCTATATTGCTTTAATCGACATCGACATGAACAATAATCAGATCAACTTACATGTTCCTGTCGGCGGGCCTGCTTCATCACTCATATCTGTACAGTCATTAGTGCCATCACAGGTTTGAGTTGCTGGATTATAGCATGCTGAGCTGTCTCCGCAAAGCACCTCAGGAAGAGTACAACCTGGAGTTAGAACGTCAGCAAAACATACAGTAATTATTTTAAGATTTCTGATATTGCTCTTTCTTGTGCCCCGGGCTTGTGCCTATGCTTCCTCTTATGCATACTTAAATCAATGAATTATAAAGCTGTCACGGTAGAGTGATTTTCAAATTTGAATCTGTATAGTCAATATCAAGAAGAATAACGACATTTCACACCACCAAATAAAAAGGTGTCCTTAATATTGCCGCCTGTTTCAATTCTTAGAAAAAACCTTACACAGATAAGTTCTACTTAAAAATTAACAGAAGTTTCCATAATTTTAGCTACTTTTGGATTGGTTATGAATAGTAATATTAAATTCTCAAAGCAACAAATGTTATCTGAACTTTACTATCTCTAATGTGACGTCCTCTACCTGCAGGAGACCCTTAGAAGGAGCGACAACATGCGCTCATCCAAAGTACGGAGTACTCTTGAGGGTCATTGGCTCAATTCGAACGGTGTCATGGGAAGGCCTAAATTTAATCTACAGATGCTGACTTACTGCTAATTTGCTTACTTTAATGAATACACGAATAACCTCCAATAAATCAATAATATATCAGTGATCACGGTAAAATGGTAGTAAAATTTCAATCGATCTAATCAACATCAACATGAACAATAATACGATCTTCTTACATGTTCCTATCGGCGGGGCTGCTTCGTCACTCATATCTGTACAATCATTAGTGCCATCACAAGTTTGAGTTGCTGGATTATAGCATGCTGATTTGTCTCCACATATCACCGCGGGAAGAGTACAACCTAAGGTTAGATTATCAGTAAAACATACAGCCATTATTTTACAGATAAATCCCTTTAAAAAATCAGAAATTGCTCTTTCGTACGCGTATGCTTACTTTATAATTGCTTTAATCGACATCGACAAGAGCAATAATCAGATCTACTTACATGTTCCTGTCGGCGGACCTGCTTCATCACTCATATCTGTACAGTCATTAGTGCCATCACAAGTTTGAGTTGCTGGATTATAGCATGCTGAGCTGTCTCGGCAGATCACCTCAGGAAGAGTACAACCTGGGGTTAGATCATCAGGAAAACATACAGTCTCTATTTTACAGATATACCCCGTAAACAATTAAGCGATTGCTCTTTCATGCGACTATGCGTACTATTCAAATGATTTACTCAACATCACAACATCAACATGAACAATAATAAGATCTACTTACATGTTCCTGTCGGCGGACCTGCTTCATCACTCATATCTGTACAATCATTAGTGCCATCACAAGTTTGAGTTGTTGGATTATAACATGCTGAGCTGTCTCCGCAGATCACTTCAGGAAGAGTACAACCTGGGGTTAGAACGTCAGCAAAATATTCAGACATTATTTTAGAGTTCTGAGATTGCTCCTTCTTACGCCCATTCTCCCTCTTACGCATACTTAAATCAATGAATTATAAAGCAGTCACAGTAGAGTAATTTTAAAAGTTGAATTGGTATAGTCAACATCTACAACATGAATAACGACATTTCATACCACCAAATAGAAATAGGATTGAGTACCCTTAATATTGCTGCCTGTTCAAATTCTTACGAAAAACCTTACACAGATAAATTAAACATTAAAATGGGCAGATATTTGCATAATTTTAGCTACATTTGGATTAGTTAGTGAATAGTAATGTTAAATTCTACAAGCAACAAATCTTATCTGAACCTTGCAGCAATCTCTAATGTGACGCATAAATGGGGCGACAACATTGTATTGTATTGTAAACTCAACCCAGAAAGTATCGAAACGATTATAGATGGTCAGATATATCAGGAACTGAAATATATAGCAAAAACTTATTTAATGTATATAAAGCGCAGCTTTCTCCCGCGCATTTCGATACCTTTTGTTGCTCTACGATATCATTTGGTCGAGTTACTGGCGCTTGAGTGGCTCCAAGTAGGATTTTTAAAGTTGCACTTAGCTCCTATTCCAGTCTTTGGAGTCCAGTAAGTTCCCAAGCTTCCGTGTAAGAATCATACCCAGAATAATTGGGCAGGCACGTTTCTGGATATTCTCCAGCCTGTCAGATTGCTCGGCAGTCAGACTACTATGCCAGACTGGGGTGGCATATTCTACCACTGGGCGCACATAAGAAACAAACACATGAACTAGGTCCTCAACTGGAAGTCCAAGTCGTTTAAAACGATTGAGCATATATAGCCTACGGCTACCTTTGCTGATCATATTGTTTACCTGAATATCCCAACTCAGATTTGATTGGATGCTAAGACCCAGAATTTTGGTCTCAATAACCACCTCAAGCTCCTTCCCACCAATCTTGACAACAGGTAGACTAGGTGGGCAGCGTTTAAAGCAGATCTGAATCGCTTTGAACTTTGAAGGGTTGAGCTTGAGGTAGTGACTGTTAGCCCAATCATCAAGGTCCCGAACATCCATATCAATCTTGATTGGCTGAATGGTGGTACGGATCTTTGCAAGGCTCATGTCATCAAACTGTGGGTCCTGGCATTCACAGAAGCGCTGTTAATCATACCGATGAATGTGATAAGCCCGAACTTCGTCCCCTGGGGTACTCCACAGTTTGCCAATCTGATGTGGCAGTGTGATAGCGGACTCTTTGCCTACTTAACGTGAGAAAGTCTGCAATCCAGGGAATTATTTCAATTCTCACACCAAGATCACACAATCCTAGCTACGTTTGGATTGGTTATGAATAGTAATATTAAATTCTCCAAGCAACAAATCTTATCTAATCTCTAATGTGACATCCTCTACCTGCAGGATACACATAGATGGGGCGAGAACATGCGCTCATCAAAAGTACAGAGTACTCTCGAGGGTCATTGGATTAATTCTAAATGTGCCATGGGAAGAGCAGAAGTCTAAATTTAATCTACAGATGCTAACTTACTGTTAATGTACTTACTTTAATGAATACACGGATAACCTCCAATAACTCAATCAGTGATCACACGAAAATGATAATAAATTTCAATCGATTTAATCAATATGCACAATAATCAGATTTATTTACATGTTCCTGTCGGCGGGGCTGCTTCATCACTCATATCTGTACAGTCATTAGTTCCATCACAACTTTGAATTGTAGGATTATAGCATGCAGATTTGTCTCCGCATATCACCTCAGGAAGAGTACAACCTAGGGGTAGATCATGAGGAAAGTGTAAAGCCATTATTTTCCAGACGTATCACTTAACACGTTCAGATATTGCTCATTCATACATCTATGTATATACTTTAATCAATTTATTTATCATCAACATGAACAATAATAAGCGACTAATAAGATCTACGTACATGTGCCTGTTGGCGGGCCTGCTTCATCACTCATATCTGTACAGTCATTAGTGCCATCACAAGTTTGAGTTGTTGGATTATAGCATGCAGATTTGTCTCCGCATATCACCTCAGGAAGAGTACAACCTAGGGGTAGATCATGAGGAAAGTGTAAAGCCATTATTTTACAGATGTTTCACTCAAAAGGTTCAGAGTTTGCTCATTCTTGCGTCTATGCAAATTCTTTAATCGATTTATTATTTTATTATCAACATGAACAATAATAAGCGACTAATAAGATCTACTTACATGTGCCTGTTGGCGGGGCTGCTTCATCACTCATATCTGTACAGTCATTAGTGCCATCACAAGTTTGAGTTGTTGGATTATAGCATCCTGAGCTGTCTGCGCAGACCACCTCAGGAAGAGTACAACCTTGGGTTAGAAAATAAGGAAAACATGCAGCCGTTATTTTACACATATATAATACTATTTAATAGCTCCAGAGATTGCTCTTCTTGCAAACATGTATATAGCTCTCTAAAAAGTACTTTCTTATGCTGATATTTATCCTTCAATCGATTTGATCAACATCAGCATCAGCATGAACAATAATAAGATCTACTTACATGTTCCTGCTGGCGGGGCTGCATCACTTATTTTACAGATATACTCCTAATATGGTTCGGAGATTGCTCTTTCTGACATATACGCTTGCTCTTCAATCGGTTTAATCAACATGAGCAATAAAAAGATCTACTTACATGTTCCTGTCGGCGGGGCTGCTTCATCACTCATATCTGTACAGTCATTGGTGCCATCACACCTTTGAGTTGTTGGATTATAGCATGCAGATTTGTCTCCGCATATTACCTCAGGAAGCGTACAACCTAAGGATAGATCATAAGGAAAATATACAGCCTTTTTTTACAGATGTATTCCTCAAAAGGTTCAGAGATTACTCTTTCTTACGCCTATGCGTACTCTTTAATTGATTTAATTAACATGAACATGAACAATAATAAAATCTACTTACATGTGCCTGTCGGCGGGCCTGCTTCATCACTCATATCTGTACAGTCATTAGTCCCATCACAACTTTGAGTTGTTGGATTATAGCATGCAGATTTGTCTCCGCATATCACCTCAGGAAGAGTACAACCTAGGGGTAGATCATGGGGCAAGTTTAAAGCCATTATTTTACAGATTTTATTCTGTAATCGATTTATTTATTATCAACATTAACAATAACAAGTGACTAATAAGATCTACTTTACTTACATGTGCCTGTTGGCGGGCCTGCTTCATCACTCATATCTGTACAGTCATTAGTGCCATCACAAGTTTGAGTTGTTGGATTATAGCATCCTGAGCTGTCTGCGCAGACCACCTCAGGAAGAGTACAACCTGGGGTTAGAACATGAGGAAAACTTGCAGCCGTTATTTTACACATAATACTCTTTAATAGGTCCAGAGATTGCATCACATGTATATAGCTCTCTAAAAAGTACTTTCTTATGCTGATATTTATCCTTCAATCGATCCTTCATCAACATCAGCATGATCAATAATAAGATCTACTTACATGTTCCTGCTGGCGGGGCTGCATCACTTATTTTACAGATATACTCCTAAAATGGTTCAGAGATTGCTCTTTCTGACATATGCTTGCTCTTCAATCGGTTTAATCAACATGAACAATGATAAAATCTACTTACATGTTCCTGTCGGCGGGGCTGCTTCATCACTCATATCTGTACAGTCATTAGTGCCATCACAACTTTGAGTTGTTGGATTATAGCATGCAGATTTGTCTCCGCATATCACCTCAGGAAGAGTACAACCTAGGGGTAGTTCATGAGGAAAGTGTAAAGCCATTATTTTACAGATGTTTCACTCAAAGGTTCAGAGATTGCTCATTCTTGCGTCTATGCATATTCTTTAATCGATTTATTATTTTATTATCAACATGAACAATAATAAGCGACTAATAAGATCTACTTACATGTGCCTGTTGGCGGGGCTGCTTCATCACTCATATCTGTACAGTCATTAGTGCCATCACAAGTTTGAGTTGTTGGATTATAGCATCCTGAGCTGTCTGCGCAGACCACCTCAGGAAGAGTACAACCTGGGGTTAGAACATAAGGGAAACATGCAGCCGTTATTTTGCACATATATAATACTCTTTAAAGTCATAATGTACGATCTTATAATATGAATTTGGTAAATTGTTTTCAAACATGATTTTTTGGCATATTTGTAATGTTTACACATGTCACAACTTGCACTTAAATGGAATCAGCCAAATTTGTTGTGTTTATGGGTAAACAGAGCAAAGTCCGACATAAAGTCATAATTCTTTGAATTACGACTTTATGTCCTCCCATAGAACTGCGTGTTATACGGTCAAAATAACAAGCAGTGTTTCTTTCACTTTACCTCGTTATTTCAGCTCAAAATGGACAGAAACCATTCCCGATAATTATTACTAGTAATATTTCAGCATTTTGAGTATATAATGACAAATTTAAAATTTGAAGGAAATCGTACATTAAGCCTTTAATAGGTCCAGAGATTGCTCTTCTTGCAAACATGCATATAGCTCTCTAAAAAGTACTTTCTTATGCTGATATTTATCCTTCAATCGATTTGATCAACATCAGCATCAGCATGAACAATAATAAGATCTACTTACATGTTCCTGCTGGCGGGGCTGCATCACTTATTTTACAGATATACTCCTAATATGGTTCGGAGATTGCTCTTTCTGACATATATGCTTGCTCTTCAATCGGTTTAACCAACATGAGCAATAAAAGATCTACTTACATGTTCCTGTCGGCGGGGCTGCTTCATCACTCATATCTGTACAGTCATTGGTGCCATCACACCTTTGAGTTGTTGGATTATAGCATGCAGATTTGTCTCCGCATATTACCTCAGGAAGCGTACAACCTAAGGATAGATCATAAGGAAAATGTACAGCCTTTTTTTACAGATGTATTTCTCAAAAGGTTCAGAGATTACACTTTCTTAGGACTGTGCGTACTCTTTAATTGATTTAATTAACATGAACATGAACAATAAAAAATCTACTTACATGTGCCTGTCGGCGGGCCAGCTTCATCACTCATATCTGTACAGTCATTAGTGCCATCACAACTTTGAGTTGTTGGATTATAGCATGCAGATTTGTCTCCGCATATCACCTCAGGAAGAGTACAACCTAGGGGTAGATCATGGGGAAAGTTTAAAGCCATTATTTTACAGATTTTATTCTGTAATCGATTTATTTATTATCAACATGAACAATAACAAGCGACTAATAAGATCTACTTTACTTACATGTGCCTGTTGGCGGGGCTGCTTCATCACTCATATCTGTACAGTCATTAGTGCCATCACAAGTTTGAGTTGTTGGATTATAGCATCCTGAGCTGTCTGCGCAGACCACCTCAGGAAGAGTACAACCTGGGGTTAGAACATGAGGAAAACTTGCAGCCGTTATTTTACACATAATACTCTTTAATAGGTCCAGAGATTGCATCACATGTATATAGCTCTCTAAAAAGTACTTTCTTATGCTGATATTTATCCTTCAATCGATCCGTCATCAACATCAGCATGATCAATAATAAGATCTACTTACATGTTCCTGCTGGCGGGGCTGCATCACTTATTTTACAGATATACTCCTAAAATGGTTCAGAGATTGCTCTTTCTGACATATGCTTGCTCTTCAATCGGTTTAATCAACATGAACAATGATAAAATCTACTTACATGTTCCTGTCGGCGGGGCTGCTTCATCACTCATATCTGTACAGTCATTAGTGCCATCACAACTTTGAGTTGTTGGATTATAGCATGCAGATTTGTCTCCGCATATCACCTCAGGAAGAGTACAACCTAGGGGTAGTTCATGAGGAAAGTGTAAAGCCATTATTTTACAGATGTTTCACTCAAAGGTTCAGAGATTGCTCATTCTTGCGTCTATGCATATTCTTTAATCGATTTATTATTTTATTATCAACATGAACAATAATAAGCGACTAATAAGATCTACTTACATGTGCCTGTTGGCGGGGCTGCTTCATCACTCATATCTGTACAGTCATTAGTGCCATCACAAGTTTGAGTTGTTGGATTATAGCATCCTGAGCTGTCTGCGCAGACCACCTCAGGAAGAGTACAACCTGGGGTTAGAACATAAGGGAAACATGCAGCCGTTATTTTGCACATATATAATACTCTTTAAAGTCATAATGTACGATCTTATAATATGAATTTGGTAAATTGTTTTCAAACATGATTTTTTGGCATATTTGTAATGTTTACACATGTCACAACTTGCACTTAAATGGAATCAGCCAAATTTGTTGTGTTTATGGGTAAACAGAGCAAAGTCCGACATAAAGTCATAATTCTTTGAATTACGACTTTATGTCCTCCCATAGAACTGCGTGTTATACGGTCAAAATAACAAGCAGTGTTTCTTTCACTTTACCTCGTTATTTCAGCTCAAAATGGACAGAAACCATTCCCGATAATTATTACTAGTATTATTTCAGCATTTTGAGTATATAATGACAAATTTAAAATTTGAAGGAAATCGTACATTAAGCCTTTAATAGGTCCAGAGATTGCTCTTCTTGCAAACATGCATATAGCTCTCTAAAAAGTACTTTCTTATGCTGATATTTATCCTTCAATCGATTTGATCAACATCAGCATCAGCATGAACAATAATAAGATCTACTTACATGTTAATGCTGGCGGGGCTGCATCACTTATTTTACAGATATACTCCTAATATGGTTCGGAGATTGCTCTTTCTGACATATATGCTTGCTCTTCAATCGGTTTAATCAACATGAGCAATAAAAAGATCTACTTACATGTTCCTGTCGGCGGGGCTGCTTCATCACTCATATCTGTACAGTCATTGGTGCCATCACACCTTTGAGTTGTTGGATTATAGCATGCAGATTTGTCTCCGCATATTACCTCAGGAAGCGTACAACCTAAGGATAGATCATAAGGAAAATGTACAGCCTTTTTTTACAGATGTATTTCTCAAAAGGTTCAGAGATTACACTTTCTTAGGACTGTGCGTACTCTTTAATTGATTTAATTAACATGAACATGAACAATAAAAAATCTACTTACATGTGCCTGTCGGCGGGCCAGCTTCATCACTCATATCTGTACAGTCATTAGTGCCATCACAACTTTGAGTTGTTGGATTATAGCATGCAGATTTGTCTCCGCATATCACCTCAGGAAGAGTACAACCTAGGGGTAGATCATGGGGAAAGTTTAAAGCCATTATTTTACAGATTTTATTCTGTAATCGATTTATTTATTATCAACATGAACAATAACAAGCGACTAATAAGATCTACTTTACTTACATGTGCCTGTTGGCGGGGCTGCTTCATCACTCATATCTGTACAGTCATTAGTGCCATCACAAGTTTGAGTTGTTGGATTATAGCATCCTGAGCTGTCTGCGCAGACCACCTCAGGAAGAGTACAACCTGGGGTTAGAACATGAGGAAAACTTGCAGCCGTTATTTTACACATAATACTCTTTAATAGGTCCAGAGATTGCATCACATGTATATAGCTCTCTAAAAAGTACTTTCTTATGCTGATATTTATCCTTCAATCGATCCGTCATCAACATCAGCATGATCAATAATAAGATCTACTTACATGTTCCTGCTGGCGGGGCTGCATCACTTATTTTACAGATATACTCCTAAAATGGTTCAGAGATTGCTCTTTCTGACATATATGCTTGCTCTTCAATCGGTTTAATCAACATGAACAATGATAAAATCTACTTACATGTTCCTGTCGGCGGGGCTGCTTCATCACTCATATCTGTACAGTCATTAGTGCCATCACAACTTTGAGTTGTTGGATTATAGCATGCAGATTTGTCTCCGCATATCACCTCAGGAAGAGTACAACCTAGGGGTAGTTCATGAGGAAAGTGTAAAGCCATTATTTTACAGATGTTTCACTCAAAGGTTCAGAGATTGCTCATTCTTGCGTCTATGCATATTCTTTAATCGATTTATTATTTTATTATCAACATGAACAATAATAAGCGACTAATAAGATCTACTTACATGTGCCTGTTGGCGGGGCTGCTTCATCACTCATATCTGTACAGTCATTAGTGCCATCACAAGTTTGAGTTGTTGGATTATAGCATCCTGAGCTGTCTGCGCAGACCACCTCAGGAAGAGTACAACCTGGGGTTAGAACATAAGGGAAACATGCAGCCGTTATTTTGCACATATATAATACTCTTTAAAGTCATAATGTACGATCTTATAATATGAATTTGGTAAATTGTTTTCAAACATGATTTTTTGGCATATTTGTAATGTTTACACATGTCACAACTTGCACTTAAATGGAATCAGCCAAATTTGTTGTGTTTATGGGTAAACAGAGCAAAGTCCGACATAAAGTCATAATTCTTTGAATTACGACTTTATGTCCTCCCATAGAACTGCGTGTTATACGGTCAAAATAACAAGCAGTGTTTCTTTCACTTTACCTCGTTATTTCAGCTCAAAATGGACAGAAACCATTCCCGATAATTATTACTAGTATTATTTCAGCATTTTGAGTATATAATGACAAATTTAAAATTTGAAGGAAATCGTACATTAAGCCTTTAATAGGTCCAGAGATTGCTCTTCTTGCAAACATGCATATAGCTCTCTAAAAAGTACTTTCTTATGCTGATATTTATCCTTCAATCGATTTGATCAACATCAGCATCAGCATGAACAATAATAAGATCTACTTACATGTTAATGCTGGCGGGGCTGCATCACTTATTTTACAGATATACTCCTAATATGGTTCGGAGATTGCTCTTTCTGACATATATGCTTGCTCTTCAATCGGTTTAATCAACATGAGCAATAAAAGATCTACTTACATGTTCCTGTCGGCGGGGCTGCTTCATCACTCATATCTGTACAGTCATTGGTGCCATCACACCTTTGAGTTGTTGGATTATAGCATGCAGATTTGTCTCCGCATATTACCTCAGGAAGCGTACAACCTAAGGATAGATCATAAGGAAAATGTACAGCCTTTTTTACAGATGTATTTCTCAAAAGGTTCAGAGATTACTCTTTCTTACGACTGTGCGTACTCTTTAATTGATTTAATTAACATGAACATGAACAATAATAAAATCTACTTACATGTGCCTGTCGGCGGGCCTGCTTCATCACTCATATCTGTACAGTCATTAGTGCCATCACAACTTTGAGTTGTTGGATTATAGCATGCAGATTTGTCTCCGCATATCACCTCAGGAAGAGTACAACCTAGGGGTAGATCATGGGGAAAGTTTAAAGCCATTATTTTACAGATTTTATTCTTTAATCGATTTATTTATTATCAACATGAACAATAACAAGCGACTAATAAGATCTACTTTACTTACATGTGCCTGTTGGCGGGGCTGCTTCATCACTCATATCTGTACAGTCATTAGTGCCATCACAAGTTTGAGTTGTTGGATTATAGCATCCTGAGCTGTCTGCGCAGACCACCTCAGGAAGAGTACAACCTGGGGTTAGAACATGAGGAAAACTTGCAGCCGTTATTTTACACATAATACTCTTTAATAGGTCCAGAGATTGCTCTTCTTGCAAACATGTATATAGCTCTCTAAAAAGTACTTTCTTATGCTGATATTTATGCTTCAATCGATCCTTCATCAACATCAGCATGATCAATAATAAGATCTACTTACATGTTCCTGCTGGCGGGGCTGCATCACTTATTTTACAGATATACTCCTAATATGGTTCAGAGATTGCTTTTTCTGACATATATGCTTGCTCTTCGATCGGTTTAATCAACATGAACAATAAAAAGATCTACTTACATGTTCCTGTCGGCGGGGCTGCTTCATCACTCATATCTGTACAGTCATTGGTGCCATCACAACTTTGAGTTGTTGGATTATAGCATGCAGATTTGTCTCCGCATATTACCTCAGGAAGCGTACAACCTAAGGGTAGATCATCAGGAAAATATACAGCCTTTTTTACAGATGTATTCCTCAAAACGTTCAGAGATTACTCTTTCTTACGACTGTGCGTACTCTTTAATTGATTTAAACATGAACATGAACAATAATAAAATCTACTTACATGTAACAAAGTTTTTCATAGTATAATTCCAAGAAAAAAACTCACTTTTTTCCATACAGTTTCGGCAATCCACTCCAGTCTGTTGCCTTTCTCAATGGTGTCTGCCAATAGATCCTTTGTTGGATGGTATGACGTCATCAGAAGATGATGACGCCCTCAGGATCGATTGGTCGTAGACGTGACTCAGTTGGTAGGCCCCCTCGTCGCCGTTCATTAGGCTTTCTCTCATACTTGGTTGTGACTTCCTCCGGATCCAGATGGACTCCCTTATCCATCTGGTGTTTCTAGTGTCGTCCATTGCGAGGATTTTAGGATTGTCCCAGTTTATAACATGATTTTCTTTAGTGGCGTGTTCTGCAATTGACGATTTTGTTTTAATAGACTCCGAGTCCTTTCTTGTTGCTCTGGTGAAATTTTGGGAAATCATTTTTTCCGACTGTACTCTGTGTTCTTTTTTCCGAGTGCCGAACCGGCGGCCCGTTTCACCTACATAAGTTTTTGGACACTTGTGGCAAGGAATTTCGTAAATGACGCCTGTTTTATCGTCCATAGCAACCTTGTCCTTAGGGTGTACTAATAGCCGTCTTAAACTAGTGTGCGGTTTTACAGAGGACGCGATGTCGTGGGTGCGTAGGATTCGCTGAACACGCTCGGTTACCCCCTCTATACAGGGGAGCGTAACATTCGCCCTAGTTTTGTTCTCAGAAGTTTTGCTGATGGTCTTTTTCTTAGGTTGCTGTTTTTCCTTTTTGACCTTATCAATAGACCAGTTCGGGTAGCCAATTGATCCTGAGGGCGTCATCATCTTCTGATGACGTCATACCATCCAACAAAGGATCTATTGGCAGACACCATTGAGAAAGGCAACAGAGTGGATTGACGAAACGGTATGGAAAAAAGTGAGTTTTTTTCTTGGAATTATACTATGAAAAACTTTGTAATCTGAATATTGTATTCCTGATGAATCTCTTCAAAAAAAACTACTTACATGTGCTGCATCACTTATTTTACAGATATACTCCTAAAATGGTTCAGAGATTGCTCTTTCTGACATAATGTTTGCTCTTCAATCGGTTTAATCAACATGAGCAATAAAAAGATCTACTTACATGTTCCTGTCGGCGGGGCTGCTTCATCACTCATATCTGTACAGTCATTGGTGCCATCACACCTTTGAGTTGTTGGATTATAGCATGCAGATTTGTCTCCGCATATTACCTCAGGAAGCGTACAACCTAAGGGTAGATCATAAGGAAAATATACAGCCTTTTTCACAGATGTATTCCCCAAAAGGTTCATTACTCTTTCTTACGACTGTGCGTACTCTTTAATTGATTTAATTAACATGAACAATAATAAAATCTACTTACATGTGCCTGTCGGCGGGCCTGCTTCATCACTCATATCTGTACAGTCATTAGTGCCATCACAACTTTGAGTTGTTGGATCATAGCATGCAGATTTGTCTCCGCACATCACCTCAGGAAGAGTACAACCTAGGGGTAGGTCATGAAGAAAGTGTAAAGCCATTATTTTAGATGTTTCACTCAAAAGGTTCAGAGATTACTCATTCTTGCGTCTGTGAATATTCTTTAATCGATTTATTATTTTATTATCAACATGAACAATAATAAGCGACAATAAGATCTACTTACATGTGCCTGTTGGCGGGGCTGCTTCATCACTCATATCTGTACAGTCATTAGTGCCATCACAAGTTTGAGTTGTTGGATTATAGCATCCTGAGCTATCTGCGCAGACCACCTCAGGAAGAGTACAACCTGGGGTTAGAACATAAGGGAAACATGCCCGGAAACATGCAGCCGTTATTTTACACATAATACTCTTTAATAGGTCCAGAGATTGCTCTTCTTGCAAACATGTATATAGTTCTCTAAAAAGTACTTTCTTATGCTGATATTTATCCTTCAATCGATTTCATCAACATCAGCATGATCAATAATAAGATCTACTTACATGTTCCTGCTGGCGGGGCTGCATCACTTATTTTACAGATATACTCCTAAAATGGTTCAGAGATTGCTCTTTCTGACATATATGCTTGCTCTTCAATCGGTTTAATCAACATGAACAATGATAAAATCTACTTACATGTTCCTGTCGGCGGGGCTGCTTCATCACTCATATCTGTACAGTCATTAGTGCCATCACAACTTTGAGTTGTTGGATTATAGCATGCAGATTTGTCCGCATATCACCTCAGGAAGAGTACAACCTAGGGGTAGTTCATGAGGAAAGTGTAAAGCCATTATTTTACAGATGTTTCACTCAAAGGTTCAGAGATTGCTCATTCTTGCGTCTATGCATATTCTTTAATCGATTTATTAATTTATTATCAACATGAACAATAATAAGCGACTAATAAGATCTACTTACATGTGCCTGTTGGCGGGCCTGCTTCATCACTCATATCTGTACAGTCATTAGTGCCATCACAAGTTTGAGTTGTTGGATTATAGCATCCTGAGCTGTCTGCGCAGACCACCTCAGGAAGCGTACAACCTGGGGTTAGAACATAAGGGAAACATGCAGCCGTTATTTTACACATTATATAAAACTCTTTAATAGGTCCAGAGATTGCTCTTCTTGCAAACATGCATATAGCTCTCTAAAAAGTACTTTCTTATGCTGATATTTATCCTTCAATCGATTTCATCAACATCAGCATGAGCATGAACAATAATAAGATCTACTTACATGTTCTTGCTGGCGGGGCTGCATCACTTATTTTACAGATATACTCCTAAAATGGTTCAGAGATTGCTCTTTCTGACATATATGCTTGCTCTTTGATCGGTTTAATCAACATGAACAATAAAAAGATCTACTTACATGTTCCTGTCGGCGGGGCTGCTTCATCACTCATATCTGTACAGTCATTGGTGCCATCACAACTTTGAGTTGTTGGATTATAGCATGCAGATTTGTCTCCGCATATTACCTCAGGAAGCGTACAACCTAAGGGTAAATCATAAGGAAAGTATAAAGCCATTATTTTACAGATGCTTCACTCAAAAGGTTCAGAGATTACTCATTCTTGCGTCTATGCAAAATATACAGCCTTTTTTACAGATGTATTCCTCAAAACGTTGAGAGATTACTCTTTCTTACGACTGTGCGTACTCTTTAATTGATTTAATTAACATGAACATGAACAATAATAAAATCTACTTACATGTGCCTGTCGGCGGGCCTGCTTCATCACTCATATCTGTACAGTCATTAGTGCCATCACAACTTTGAGTTGTTGGATTATAGCATGCAGATTTGTCTCCGCATATCACCTCAGGAAGAGTACAACCTAGGGGTAGATCATAAGGAAAGTATAAAGCCATTATTTTACAGATGCTTCACTCAAAAGGTTCAGAGATTACTCATTCTTGCGTCTATGCATATTCTTTAATCGATTTATTATTTTATTATCAACATGAACAATAATTAGCGACTAATAAGATCTACTTACATGTGCCTGTTGGCGGGGCTGCTTCATCACTCATATCTGTACAGTCATTAGTGCCATCACAAGTTTGAGTTGTTGGATTATAGCATCCTGAGCTGTCTGCGCAGACCACCTCAGGAAGAGTACAACCTGGATTTAGAACATAAGGAAACTATGAAGCCGTTATTTTACACATAATACTTACCTTGGTCTGGGGCGGACATTTTTAAAATGAATTTAGAAGAGCAGCAACGACATCACTTGCATTACATTCCAGATGTTAAATCTACATCATATGCAAAATTTGAGGAAATTTGCACGAGTTCGTTTTATTTTAGGGCCATTTGTCTATAACTGGTCTTTACATGTAGCCCTATGGAGAGAGTGCCCGTTGAGGGCGCTATAACCCCCATTTTAGGAACAAAAATGTGATTTAAAAAAAACGGACTCGTATGAACATGTAGAAATATAATCAAGTAGTTGCCCTACCTGCTCTTCTCCGAAAAAATAAAAAGTCCTATACCTCAATGATAATGAAACCTTTTAAGCGTTATTTATAGGCATAAGGATGAAATATAAATGATACCATTCATAGAGCTTACTCATGATGATATCAGATCTCCTTCTTGACTCCTGGCCTGGTCAGGGATATTTCTCTTTGATTTAATATTCACCATATGGTAAATATTTTTCATCGTTTTATCTTCTCTGTAAGAGCATTCCTTACAGAACGGGCCATATTTTATTAATATTTGCCCGCCTAAGGGATTTAAGAGTATCCCTCCACTAAACCAATTATCAGGTTTTTTCAAATAAGTTACTCACATCAGACAAAATGAAGAAGTTTTGCAACTTTTTCCTCTCTTCGCTCCATTATGGGTTCAAAAGGACCATAAATAGGGCTTTTTCGTACCCCGAAAGAGCGCACGTGATATTATACCGTAATACAATGAATTACTCCTCTTTTTATGAGACACTGAAACTGAATAAAACTATTCCACAAGCATGCTCTGTTTTCAGTCCATGTTCGAGAAATCGAAGATAGACTGTTCCCTTTTGCAGGGTTTTTATTTATTTTTCCATATGGCTAGATTAAAGGTGTGAAAATACCACAATCAACCTGTCTACCTGTCGTCCATCTTTTTCTGAGAAAATGAAAAAGGGAGCTGTAACCTTTGCTTTCTTGCCCTGCGGGCGCTTTTATATTGGAACTCACTTGGAGTGTTTAGTCGTCGTATGGGAGTCTCCGGCCTCGAAATTAGAATAAGAAATTAGAGGGAATTGCTTTTTGCATATCCTATTTCTAGTCCAAATTCGAGATATCGAAAACGGACCTTCCCTTTTATAGGGATTTTTGTTTTTCAAAAAGGTTTATTTTTATTTTTACCTTTCCAAAAGGTAGATACAAAGGTATGCAAATATCACAATTTATAACCCCTACGCCTATCCCCCCTCTTTTTCTGAGATATTGAAAAAGACAATTGGATAGGCCTACTCACACTTTTATCCATATTCGAGAAATCGAAAAGGGACCTTCCCTTTCACAGGGATCTTTATAATCTTCCAAAAGGTTAATTTCATCTTTTACCTTTCCAAAAGGTGAATACAAAGATTTTTAATACCATAATTAACCTACACGCCTACCCCCTTCTTTTTCTGAGAAATTGAAAAAGAAAACCCGATAGGCCTACCCCTCATAATGTCCAAATTCGAGAAATCGAAAATGAACTTCCCCTTTTATAGGGATTTTTTTTTATTCTTCCAAAGGGTTAATTTTATTTGTATTTTTCCAAAAGATGGATATAAAGGTACGTTTATACCAAAATAAACCTGACTACCAGTCCCCCCCTCTTTTTTCGGTGAAATTGAAAAAGACATCTTATCTGGCATATCCTACATTTAGTCCAAATTCGAGAAATCTGATATGGACTTTTCAAAAAAGTTCATTTGAATTTTTCCAAAAGGTTTATTCTTTTTTATATCTATCAAGAGATGGATATAAAGGTATATTTATACCACAGTAAACCTGAATACCTGCCCCTCCCTCTTTTTTTCTGAGAAATTGAAAAAGACTTCTCCATTGGCTCATCTTTTTCCTAGTCCAACTTCGAGAAATTGAAAATGGACCTTTCCCTTTTATAGGGATTTTTTCATCTCTTTTTCTGAGAAATTGAAAAAGATAACTCAATAGGCCTTCCCTTCATTTTGTCCAAATTTGAAAAATCGAAAATGGAACTTTCCCTTTTATAGGAACTTTATTCATCTTGTTGAAAATGAACTTCTTTTCCCTCTTTGTAAGGGAAACTTTCTTTTCATTTCCTAAGACAGAATAAAGTTTTAAAATGTTTTTATTCCAGGACGGAATAAAATGGATTCCACTGTGGAATAAAGTTGGTACTAAGAGTGGAGTGTACCCTATCTATTTTTCCTACACCAGAAAATATTTCACGGAATAAATGCATTTTTATTCCCCAAGAGAAAAAGCATTATGTATAAAGGCAGCCGATAGGCCTACCTTTAAACCCCCCCTAAGAAGGTATGAAAATACCAAAAGACTTTATCCTCTGGATCTTTTAGCAGGTTCTGTTCATTCCCGTCCTTTCTTTTCAAAAAGTACTCTTAAATAGGCCCAGCGATTGCTCTTCTTGCAAACATGTATATAGCTCTTTAAAAAAGTACTTTCTTATGCTGATATTTATCCTTCAATCGATTTGATCAACATCAGCATCAGCATGAACAATAATAAGATCTACCTACATGTTCCTGCTGGCGGGACTGCATCACTTATTTTACAGATATACTCCTAATATGGTTCAGAGATTGCTCTTTCTGACATATGCTTGCTCTTCAATCGGTTTAATCAACATGAACATAGACTTGCTCCAAGTCCTCAGGCTTTCTATAGACTGATGCATTTTTCTATCAATTGTTCATTTATATCCATTGGTATATAAACCTATTTAAAACCATGGCCACACAACATGCACAGAACATCATCCAGCCATTCCTCTGCTAAAACTGGAGGGAATGTCCTTTAGTGTGAGAATACCCTGTCTCTTGTATACAGTGTGCTTGATGCTATTGTAAGCAGCCAGCAGGGATTTCCAGGTTAGATCAGGGAAGGCAGACCATGGTCAGACACATGAACCCTCAGGCCCCTCTGTGGTCAAAACCAGCATGCTCAGTGCATGCATGGATAGAATGACATCCAAGAATGATTTGGAAATACTTCAGAAAAAACATTGATCTATAAGCAATAATGGCCTTTTATAGTCAATTGGGTATTTAAAGGTTTCATGTTCAATTTCGAGCAAAAGTAAAGTAATTTTTAAAAAAGGAAGAAAGAAGAGGAAAAAGGCAGAAGCCTTGAATCAAGGCTACATGAACAATGATAAATTCTACTTACATGTTCCTGTCGGCGGGGCTGCTTCATCACTCATATCTGTACAGTCATTGGTGCCATCACAACTTTGAGTTGTTGGATTATAGCATGCAGATTTGTCTCCGCATATTACCTCAGGAAGCGTACAACCTAAGGGTAGATCATAAGGAAAATATACAGCCTTTTTTACAGATGTATTCCTCAAAACTTTCAGAGATTACTCTTTCTGATGACTGTGCGTACTTGATTTACTCAACATGAACATGAACAATAATAAAATCTACTTACATGTGCCTGTCGGCGGGCCTGCTTCATCACTCATATCTGTACAGTCATTAGTGCCATCACAACTTTGAGTTGTTGGATTATAGCATGCAGATTTGTCTCCGCATATCACCTCAGGAAGAGTACAACCTAGGGGTAGATCATGAGGAAAGTGTAAAGCCATTATTTTACAGATGTTTCACTCAAAAGGTTCAGAGATTGCTCATTCTTGCGTCTATGCATATGTTATTTTATTATCAACATGAACAATAATAAGCGACTAATAAGATCTACTTACATGTGCCTGTCGGAGGACCTGCTTCATCACTCATATCTGTACAGTCATTAGTGCCATCACAAGTTTGAGTTGTTGGATTATAGCATCCTGAGCTGTCTGGGCAGACCACCTCAGGAAGAGTACAACCTGGGGTTAGAACATAAGGAAAACATGCAGCCGTTATTTTGCACATAATACTCTTTAATAGGTTCAGAGATTGCTCTTCTTGCAAACATGCATATAGCTCTCTAAAAAGTACTTTCTTATGCTGATATTTATCCTTCAATCGATTTGATCAACATCAGCATATGAATGAACAATAATAAGATCTACTTACATGTTCCTGCTGGCGGGGCTGCATCACTTATTTTACAGATATACTGCTAATATGGTTCAGAGATTGCTCTTTCTGACATATATGCTTGCTCTTCAATCGTTTTAATCTACACGAACAATGATAAAATCTACTTACATGTTCCTGTCGGCGGGGCTGCTTCATCACTCATATCTGTACAGTCATTGGTGCCATCACAACTTTGAGTTGCTGGATTATAGCATGCAGATTTGTCTCCGCATATTACCTCAGGAAGCGTACAACCTAAGGGTAGATCATAAGGAAAATATACAGCCTTTTTTTACAGATGTATTCCTCAAAAGGTTCAGAAAATACTCTTTCTTAAGACTGTACGTACTTGATTTAATTAACATGAACATGAACAATAATAAAAACTACTTACATGTGCCTGTCGGCGGGCCTGCTTCATCACTCATATCTGTACAGTCATTAGTGCCATCACAACTTTGAGTTGTTGGATTATAGCATGCAGATTTGTCTCCGCATATCACCTCAGGAAGAGTACAACCTAGGGGTAGATCATAAGGAAAGTGTAAAGCCATTATTTTACAGATGTTTCACTCAAACGGTTCAGAGATTGCTCATTCTTGCGTCTATGCATATGTTATTTTATTATCAACATGAACAATAATAAGCGACTAATAAGATCTACTTACATGTGCCTGTCGGCGGGCCTGCTTCATCACTCATATCTGTACAGTCATTAGTGCCATCACAAGTTTGAGTTGTTGGATTATAGCATCCTGAGCTGTCTGCGCAGACCACCTCAGGAAGAGTACAACCTGGGGTTAGAACATAAGGAAAACATGCAGCCGTTATTTTGCACATAATACTCTTTAATAGGTCCAGAGATTGCTCTTCTTGCAAACATGCATATAGCTCTCTAAAAAATACTTTTTATGCTGATATTTATCCTTCAATCGATTTGATCAACATCAGCATATGAATGAACAATAATAAGATCTACTTACATGTTCCTGCTGGCGGGGCTGCATCACTTATTTTACAGATATACTGCTAATATGGTTCAGAGATTGCTCTTTCTGACATATATGCTTGCTCTTCAATCGGTTTAATCTACACGAACAATGATAAAATCTACTTACATGTTCCTGTCGGCGGGGCTGCTTCATCACTCATATCTGTACAGTCATTGGTGCCATCACAACTTTGAGTTGTTGGATTATAGCATGCAGATTTGTCTCCGCATATTACCTCGGGAAGCGTACAACCTAAGGGTAGATCATAAGGGAAATATACAGCCTTTTTTACAGATGTATTCCTCAAAAGGTTCAGACATTACTCTTTCTTAAGACTGTACGTACTTGATTTAATTAACATGAACATGAACAATAATAAAATCTACTTGCATGTGCCTGTCGGCGGGCCTGCTTCATCACTCATATCTGTACAGTCATTAGTGCCATCACAACTTTGAGTTGTTGGATTATAGCATGCAGATTTGTCTCCGCATATCACCTCAGGAAGAGTACAGCCTAGGGGTAGATCATGCGGAAAGTGTAAAGCCATTATTTTACAGATGTTTCACTCAAAAGGTTCAGAGATTGCTCATTCTTGCGTCTATGCATATGTTATTTTATTATCAACATGAACAATAATAAGCGACTAATAAGATCTACTTACATGTGCCTGTTGGCGGGGCTGCTTCATCACTCATATCTGTACAGTCATTAGTGCCATCACAAGTTTGAGTTGTTGGATTATAGCATCCTGAGCTGTCTGCGCAGACCACCTCAGGAAGAGTACAACCTGGGGTTAGAACATAAGGAAAACATGCAGCCGTTATTTTGCACATAATACTCTTTAATATGTTCAGAGATTGCTCTTCTTGCAAACATGCATATAGCTCTCTAAAAGTACTTTCTTATGCTGATATTTATCCTTCAATCGATTTGATCAACATCAGCATCAGCATGAACAATAATAAGATCTACTTACATGTTCCTGCTGGCGGGGCTGCATCACTTATTTTACAGATATACTGCTAATACGGTTCAGAGATTGCTCTTTCTGACATATATGCTTGCTCTTCAATCGGTTTAATCTACACGAACAATGATAAAATCTACTTACATGTTCCTGTCGGCGGGCCTGCTTCATCACTCATATCTGTACAGTCATTGGTGCCATCACAACTTTGAGTTGTTGGATTATAGCATGCAGATTTGTCTCCGCATATTACCTCAGGAAGCGTACAACCTAAGGGTAGATCATAAGGAAAATATACAGCCTTTTTTACAGATTTATTCCTCAAAAGGTTCAGACATAACTCTTTCTTAAGACTGTACGTACTTGATTTAATTAACATGAACATGAACAATAATAAAATCTACTTACATGTGCCTGTCGGCGGGCCTGCTTCATCACTCATATCTGTACAGTCATTAGTGCCATCACAACTTTGAGTTGTTGGATTATAGCATGCAGATTTGTCTCCGCATATCACCTCAGGAAGAGTACAACCTAGGGGTAGATCATAAGGAAAGTGTAAAGCCATTATTTTACAGATGTTTCACTCAAACGGTTCAGAGATTGCTCATTCTTGCGAATATGCATATTCTTTAATCGATTTATTATTTTATTATCAACATGAACAATAATAAGCGACTAATAAGATCTACTTACATGTGCCTGTTGGCGGGGCTGCTTCATCACTCATATCTGTACAGTCATTAGTGCCATCACAAGTTTGAGTTGTTGGATTATAGCATCCTGAGCTGTCTGCGCAGACCACCTCAGGAAGAGTACAACCTGGGGTTTAGAACATAAGGAAAACATGCAGCCGTTATTTTACACATAATACTCTTTAATAGGTTCAGAGATTGCTCTTCTTGCAAACATGCATAAAGCTCTCTAAAAAGCACTTTCTTATGCTGATATTTATCCTTCAATCGATTTGATCAACATCAGCATCAGCATGAACAATAATAAGATCTACTTATATGTTCCTGTTGGCGGAGCTGCATCAGTGATTTTACAGATATACCGTACTGCTAATATGGTTCAGAGATTGCTCTTTCTGACATATATGCTTGCTTTTCAATCGGTTTAATCAACACGAACAATGATAAAATCTACTTACATGTGCCTATCGGCGGGGCTGCTTCATCACTCATATCTGTACAGTCATTGGTGCCATCACAACTTTGAGTTGTTGGATTATAGCATGCAGATTTGTCTCCGCATATCACCTCAGGAAGCGTACAACCTAAGGGTAGTTCATGAGGAAAATATACAGCCTTTTTTACAGATGCATTCCTCAAAAGGTTCAGAGATTACTCTTTCTGATGACTGTGCGTACTTGATTTAATTAACATGAACATGAACAATAATAAAATCTACTTACATGTGCCTGTCGGCGGGACTGCTTCATCACTCATATCTGTACAGTCATTAGTGCCATCACAACTTTGAGTTGTTGGATTAAAGCATGCAGATTTGTCTCCGCATATTACCTCAGGAAGCGTACAACCTAAGGGTAAATCATCAGGAAAATATACAGCCTTTTTTACAGATGTATTCCTCAAAACGTTGAGAGATTACTCTTTCTTACGACTGTGCGTACTCTTTAATTGATTTAATTAACATGAACATGAACAATAATAAAATCTACTTACATGTGCCTGTCGGCGGGCCTGCTTCATCACTCATATCTGTACAGTCATTAGTGCCATCACAACTTTGAGTTGTTGGATTATAGCATGCAGATTTGTCTCCGCATATCACCTCAGGAAGAGTACAACCTAGGGGTAGATCATAAGGAAAGTATAAAGCCATTATTTTACAGATGCTTCACTCAAAAGGTTCAGAGATTACTCATTCTTGCGTCTATGCATATTCTTTAATCGATTTATTATTTTATTATCAACATGAACAATAATTAGCGACTAATAAGATCTACTTACATGTGCCTGTTGGCGGGGCTGCTTCATCACTCATATCTGTACAGTCATTAGTGCCATCACAAGTTTGAGTTGTTGGATTATAGCATCCTGAGCTGTCTGCGCAGACCACCTCAGGAAGAGTACAACCTGGATTTAGAACATAAGGAAATTATGAAGCCGTTATTTTACACATAATACTTACCTTGGTCTGGGGCGGACATTTTTAAAATGAATTTAGAAGAGCAGCAACGACATCACTTGCATTACATTCCAGATGTTAAATCTACATCATATGCAAAATTTGAGGAAATTTGCACGAGTTCGTTTTATTTTAGGGCCATTTGTCTATAACTGGTCTTTACATGTAGCCCTATGGAGAGAGTGCCCGTTGAGGGCGCTATAACCCCATTTAGGAACAAAAATGTGATTTTAAAAAAAAACGGACTCGTATGAACATGTAGAAATATAATCAAGTAGTTGCCCTACCTGCTCTCTCCGAAAAAATAAAAAGTCCTATACCTCAATGATAATGAAACCTTTTAAGCGTTATTTATAGGCATAAGGATGAAATATAAATGATACCATTCATAGAGCTTACTCATGATGATATCAGATCTCCTTCTTGACTCCTGGCCTGGTCAGGGATATTTCTCTTTGATTTAATATTCACCATATGGTAAATATTTTTCATCGTTTTATCTTCTCTGTAAGAGCATTCCTTACAGAACGGGCCATATTTTATTAATATTTGCCCACCTAAGGGATTTAAGAGTATCCCTCCACTAAACCAATTATCAGGTTTTTTCAAATAAGTTACTCACATCAGACAAAATGAAGAAGTTTTGCAACTTTTTCCTCTCTTCGCTCCATTATGGGTTCAAAAGGACCATAAATAGGGCTTTTTCGTACCCCGAAAGAGCGCACGTGATATTATACCGTAATACAATGAATTACTCCTCTTTTTATGAGACACTGAAACTGAATAAAACTATTCCACAAGCATGCTCTGTTTTCAGTCCATGTTCGAGAAATCGAAAATAGACTTTTCCCTTTTGCAGGGTTTTTATTTATTTTTCCATAAGGCTAGATTAAAGGTGTGAAAATACCACAATCAACCTGTCTACCTGTCGTCCATCTTTTTCTGAGAAAATGAAAAAGGGAGCTGTAACCTTTGCTTTCTTGCCCTGCGGGCGCTTTTATATTGGAACTCACTTGGAGTGTTTAGTCGTCGTATGGGAGTCTCCGGCCTCGGGCCTGCCGGCCCTGCGGCCTTGCTGGACATCAGAACTATGTCAACGGTTTATAAGAAATTAGAGGGAATTGCTTTTTGCATATCCTATTTCTAGTCCAAATTCGAGATATCGAAAACGGACCTTCCCCTTTTATAGGGATTTTTTGTTTTTCCAAAAGGTTTATTTTTATTTTTACCTTTCCAAAAGGTAGATACAAAGGTATGCAAATATCACAATTTATAACCCCTACGCCTATCCCCCTCTTTTTATGAGATATTGAAAAGACAATTGGATAGGCCTACTCACACTTTTATCCATATTCGAGAAATCGAAAAGGGACCTTCCCTTTCACAGGGATCTTTATAATCTTCCAAAAGGTTAATTTCATCTTTTTACCTTTCCAAAAGGTGAATACAAAGATTTTTTAATACCATAATTAACCTACACGCCTACCCCTTCTTTTTCTGAGAAATTGAAAAAGAAAACCCGATAGGCCTACCCCTCATAATGTCCAAATTCGAGAAATCGAAAATGAACTTCCCTTTTATAGGGATTTTTTATTCTTCCAAAGGGTTAATTTTATTTGTATTTTTCCAAAAGATGGATATAAAGGTACGTTTATACCAAAATAAACCTGACTACCAGTCCCCCCTCTTTTTCGGTGAAATTGAAAAAGACATCTTATCTGGCATATCCTACATTTAGTCCAAATTCGAGAAATCTGATATGGACTTTTCAAAAAAGTTCATTTGAATTTTTCCAAAAGGTTTATTCTTTTTTATATCTATCAAGAGATGGATATAAAGGTATATTTATACCACAGTAAACCTGAATACCTGCCCCTCCCCTCTTTTTCTGAGAAATTGAAAAAGACTTCTCCATTGGCTCATCTTTTTCCTAGTCCAACTTCGAGAAATTGAAAATGGACCTTTCCCTTTTATAGGGATTTTTTCATCTCTTTTTCTGAGAAATTGAAAAAGATAACTCAATAGGCCTTCCTTCATTTTGTCCAAATTTGAAAAATCGAAAATGGAACTTTCCCTTTTATAGGAACTTTATTCATCTTGTTGAAAATGAACTTCTTTTCCCTCTTTGTAAGGGAAACTTTCTTTTCATTTCCTAAGACAGAATAAAGTTTTAAAATGTTTTTATTCCAGGACGGAATAAAATGGATTCCACTGTGGAATAAAGTTGGTACTAAGAGTGGAGTGTACCCTATCTATTTTTCCTACACCAGAAAATATTTCACGGAATAAATGCATTTTTATTCCCCAAGAGAAAAAGCATTATGTATAAAGGCAGCCGATAGGCCTACCTTTAAACCCCCCTAAGAAGGTATGAAAATACCAAAAAGACTTTATCCTCTGGATCTTTTAGCAGGTTCTGTTCATTCCCGTCCTTTCTTTTCAAAAAGTACTCTTAAATAGGCCCAGCGATTGCTCTTCTTGCAAACATGTATATAGCTCTTTAAAAAAGTACTTTCTTATGCTGATATTTATCCTTCAATCGATTTGATCAACATCAGCATCAGCATGAACAATAATAAGATCTACCTACATGTTCCTGCTGGCGGGACTGCATCACTTATTTTACAGATATACTCCTAATATGGTTCAGAGATTGCTCTTTCTGACATATGCTTGCTCTTCAATCGGTTTAATCAACATGAATATAGACTTGCTCCAAGTCCTCAGGCTTTCTATAGACTGATGCATTTTTCTATCAATTGTTCATTTATATCCATTGGTATATAAACCTATTTAAAACCATGGCCACACAACATGCACAGAACATCATCCAGCCATTCCTCTGCTAAAACTGGAGGGAATGTCCTTTAGTGTGAGAATACCCTGTCTCTTGTATACAGTGTGCTTGATGCTATTGTAAGCAGCCAGCAGGGATTTCCAGGTTAGATCAGGGAAGGCAGACCATGGTCAGACACATGAACCCTCAGGCCCCTCTGTGGTCAAAACCAGCATGCTCAGTGCATGCATGGATAGAATGACATCCAAGAATGATTTGGAAATACTTCAGAAAAAACATTGATCTATAAGCAATAATGGCCTTTTATAGTCAATTGGGTATTTAAAGGTTTCATGTTCAATTTCGAGCAAAAGTAAAGTAATTTTTAAAAAAGGAAGAAAGAAGAGGAAAAAGGCAGAAGCCTTGAATCAAGGCTACATGAACAATGATAAATTCTACTTACATGTTCCTGTCGGCGGGGCTGCTTCATCACTCATATCTGTACAGTCATTGGTGCCATCACAACTTTGAGTTGTTGGATTATAGCATGCAGATTTGTCTCCGCATATTACCTCAGGAAGCGTACAACCTAAGGGTAGATCATAAGGAAAATATACAGCCTTTTTTACAGATGTATTCCTCAAAACTTTCAGAGATTACTCTTTCTGATGACTGTGCGTACTTGATTTACTCAACATGAACATGAACAATAATAAAATCTACTTACATGTGCCTGTCGGCGGGCCTGCTTCATCACTCATATCTGTACAGTCATTAGTGCCATCACAACTTTGAGTTATTGGATTATAGCATGCAGATTTGTCTCCGCATATCACCTCAGGAAGAGTACAACCTAGGGGTAGATCATGAGGAAAGTGTAAAGCCATTATTTTACAGATGTTTCACTCAGAAGGTTCAGAGATTGCTCATTCTTGCGTCTATGCATATGTTATTTTCATATCAACATGAACAATAATAAGCGACTAATAAGATCTACTTACATGTGCCTGTCGGAGGACCTGCTTCATCACTCATATCTGTACAGTCATTAGTGCCATCACAAGTTTGAGTTGTTGGATTATAGCATCCTGAGCTGTCTGCGCAGACCACCTCAGGAAGAGTACAACCTGGGGTTAGAACATAAGGAAAACATGCAGCCGTTATTTTGCACATAATACTCTTTAATAGGTTCAGAGATTGCTCTTCTTGCAAACATGCATATAGCTCTCTAAAAGTACTTTCTTATGCTGATATTTATCCTTCAATCGATTTGATCAACATCAGCATATGAATGAACAATAATAAGATCTACTTACATGTTCCTGCTGGCGGGGCTGCATCACTTATTTTACAGATATACTGCTAATATGGTTCAGAGATTGCTCTTTCTGACATATATGCTTGCTCTTCAATCGTTTTAATCTACACGAACAATGATAAAATCTACTTACATGTTCCTGTCGGCGGGGCTGCTTCATCACTCATATCTGTACAGTCATTGGTGCCATCACAACTTTGAGTTGCTGGATTATAGCATGCAGATTTGTCTCCGCATATTACCTCAGGAAGCGTACAACCTAAGGGTAGATCATAAGGAAAATATACAGCCTTTTTTACAGATGTATTCCTCAAAAGGTTCAGAAAATACTCTTTCTTAAGACTGTACGTACTTGATTTAATTAACATGAACATGAACAATAATAAAAACTACTTACATGTGCCTGTCGGCGGGCCTGCTTCATCACTCATATCTGTACAGTCATTAGTGCCATCACAACTTTGAGTTGTTGGATTATAGCATGCAGATTTGTCTCCGCATATCACCTCAGGAAGAGTACAGCCTAGGGGTAGATCATGCGGAAAGTGTAAAGCCATTATTTTACAGATGTTTCACTCAAAAGGTTCAGAGATTGCTCATTCTTGCGTCTATGCATATGTTATTTTATTATCAACATGAACAATAATAAGCGACTAATAAGATCTACTTACATGTGCCTGTTGGCGGGGCTGCTTCATCACTCATATCTGTACAGTCATTAGTGCCATCACAAGTTTGAGTTGTTGGATTATAGCATCCTGAGCTGTCTGCGCAGACCACCTCAGGAAGAGTACAACCTGGGGGTTAGAACATAAGGAAACCATGCCGCCGTTATTTTGCACATAATACTCTTTAATATGTTCAGAGATTGCTCTTCTTGCAAACATGCATATAGCTCTCTAAAAAGCACTTTCTTATGCTGATATTTATCCTTCAATCGATTTGATCAACATCAGCATCAGCATGAACAATAATAAGATCTACTTACATGTTCCTGCTGGCGGGGCTGCATCACTTATTTTACAGATACTGCTAATACGGTTCAGATATTGCTCTTTCTGACATATATGCTTGCTCTTCAATCGGTTTAATCTACACGAACAATGATAAAATCTACTTACATGTTCCTGTCGGCGGGGCTGCTTCATCACTCATATCTGTACAGTCATTGGTGCCATCACAACTTTGAGTTGTTGGATTATAGCATGCAGATTTGTCTCCGCATATTACCTCAGGAAGCGTACAACCTAAGGGTAGATCATAAGGAAAATATACAGCCTTTTTTACAGATTTATTCCTCAAAAGGTTCAGACATTACTCTTTCTTAAGACTGTACGTACTTGATTTAATTAACATGAACATGAACAATAATAAAATCTACTTACATGTGCCTGTCGGCGGGCCTGCTTCATCACTCATATCTGTACAGTCATTAGTGCCATCACAACTTTGAGTTGTTGGATTATAGCATGCAGATTTGTCTCCGCATATCACCTCAGGAAGAGTACAACCTAGGGGTAGATCATAAGGAAAGTGTAAAGCCATTATTTTACAGATGTTTCACTCAAACGGTTCAGAGATTGCTCATTCTTGCGAATATGCATATTCTTTAATCGATTTATTATTTTATTATCAACATGAACAATAATAAGCGACTAATAAGATCTACTTACATGTGCCTGTTGGCGGGGCTGCTTCATCACTCATATCTGTACAGTCATTAGTGCCATCACAAGTTTGAGTTGTTGGATTATAGCATCCTGAGCTGTCTGCGCAGACCACCTCAGGAAGAGTACAACCTGGTGTTTAGAACATAAGGAAAACATGCAGCCGTTATTTTACACATAATACTCTTTAATAGGTTCAGAGATTGCTCTTCTTGCAAACATGCATAAAGCTCTCTAAAAGCACTTTCTTATGCTGATATTTATCCTTCAATCGATTTGATCAACATCAGCATCAGCATGAACAATAATAAGATCTACTTATATGTTCCTGTTGGCGGAGCTGCATCAGTGATTTTACAGATATACCGTACTGCTAATATGGTTCAGAGATTGCTCTTTCTGACATATATGCTTGCTTTTCAATCGGTTTAATCAACACGAACAATGATAAAATCTACTTACATGTGCCTATCGGCGGGGCTGCTTCATCACTCATATCTGTACAGTCATTGGTGCCATCACAACTTTGAGTTGTTGGATTATAGCATGCAGATTTGTCTCCGCATATCACCTCAGGAAGCGTACAACCTAAGGGTAGTTCATGAGGAAAATATACAGCCTTTATTACAGATGCATTCCTCAAAAGGTTCAGAGATTACTCTTTCTGATGACTGTGCGTACTTGATTTAATTAACATGAACATGAACACTAATAAAATCTACATACATGTGCCTGTCGGCGGACCTTCTTCATCACTCATATCTGTACAGTCATTAGTGCCATCACAACTTTGAGTTGTTGGATTATAGCATGCAGATTTGTCTCCGCATATCACCTCAGGAAGAGTACAACCTAGGGGTAGATCATGAGGAAAGTGTAAAGCCATTATTTTACAGATGTTTCACTCAAAAGGTTCAGAGATTGCTCATTCTTACGTCTATGCATATTTTATTTTATTATCAACATGAACAATAATAAGCGACTAATAAGATCTACTTTACTTACATGTGCCTGTTGGCGGGCCTGCTTCATCACTCATATCTGTACAGTCATTAGTGCCATCACAAGTTTGAGTTGTTGGATTATAGCATCCTGAGCTGTCTGCACAGACTACCTCAGGAAGAGTACAACCTGGAGTTAGAACATAAGAAAATTATGCAGCCGTTATTTTACACATAATACTCTTTAATAGGTCCAGAGATTGCTCTTCTTGCAAACATGTATATAGCTCTCTAAAAAAGTACTTTCTTATGCTGATATTTATCCTTCCATCGATTTGATCAACATCAGCATCATCATGAACAATAATAAGATCTACTTACATGTTCCTGCTGGCGGGGCTGCATCACTTATTTTACAGATATACTCCTAATATGGTTCAGAGATTGCTCTTTCTGACATATATGCTTGCTCTTCAATCGGTTTAATCAACATGAACAATGATAGATAGATAGATTTATTTGGAATCTTCACTTTTACAACAGTGGCACTCATCTACCCGATGGTGCGTCCACATCAATATTACAGTACATAAAAAGTTTAAACATATAAAAGATAATAACCATCACAAAATAAGTGGAAGTACAAGGTCTCCATCAAAAACATAAGAATTATTTACAGATATTAAATTAAACATGTCATATTTATGTACATTTAGGCCATTCATGAATAAGTGTCAACTTCATAATAGTGATTACTTGCTTGAGTTAATTATTTCTGTTCTTAATCTCCAAGCGCGCTTGATATAACTTTTACTGAATTTATCAAAATGTAACCTAACGTTCTATCAACAATATATATGTTTTCCATCATTAGAAAATATTTAACATCGTAATTATCATTACTTTGAAAGTAGAACCATTACCAGAAAGAAGAAAAGTTGTGCGTGCTCAGTTCATTTTAAGTTTATCATATTCTTCGTTTCTTATGTGATTTAATTTCTGACATGTGAAGAGGAAATGATTGGTACTTTCAAGATCGATATTACATAATTTACATATACCCGTGTTATGTTCATGCCAAGACTTAATGTTATATTCAAGTGAGAGCGTATTAGTACGAGCTTTAAACTTAAGCGAACTTCCATAAAAATCTGTGGAATCAAGAAGATAATCTTCTAAGCTTGGTTTTTCTTTATATTTACAGTAATTTACCAGAGTTTTCTTCGTTGAAGCCATCTCTAACCATAATTTATCATCTAGTTCTTTTTTTTTTTTTTTTTTTTATTTCACCCAGATACTGTTAAAAGGTTCTCTGTTTGAGAACATATGATCTAGACCACAGTAAGTGAGTACCTCTTGGATATGTGTAAACCATTTCCATTGAGTAGTTTTACCTGTAGTATCATACATCGAGAAGAGAGTGTTAAACATTACTTTTGGAAATCTATCGTTGCTCATGTTCAGAAGTCGATCAAAATACTTAATTCTATAATTAGTCTGTATTGATGAAATTGAGTCCCAGCCTAATTCACCATATAACGCCTCTTTTGCGGTATTTGATAAATGATAAAATCTACTTACATGTTCCTGTCGGCGGGGCTGCTTCATCACTTATATCTGTACAGTCATTGGTGCCATCACAACTTTGAGTTGTTGGATTATAGCATGCAGATTTGTCTCCGCATATTACCTCAGGAAGCGTACAGCCTAAGGGTAGATCATAAGGAAAATATACAGCCTTTTTTACAGATGTATTCCTCAAAACTTTCAGAGATTACTCTTTCTTACGACTGTGCGTACTTGATTTACTTAACATGAACATGAACAATAATAAAATCTACTTACATGTGCCTGTCGGCGGGCCTGCTTCATCACTCATATCTGTACAGTCATTAGTGCCATCACAACTTTGAGTTGTTGGATTATAGCATGCAGATTTGTCTCCGCATATCACCTCAGGAAGAGTACAACCTAGGGGTAGATCATGAGGAAAGTGTAAAGCCATTATTTTACAGATGTTTCACTCAAAAGGTTCAGAGATTGCTCATTCTTGCGTCTATGCATATGTTATTTTATTATCAACATGAACAATAATAAGCGACTAATAAGATCTACTTACATGTGCCTGTTGGCGGGCCTGCTTCATCACTCATATCTGTACAGTCATTAGTGCCATCACAAGTTTGAGTTGTTGGATTATAGCATCCTGAGCTGTCTGCGCAGACCACCTCAGGAAGAGTACAACCTGGGGTTAGAACATAAGGAAAACATGCAGCCGTTATTTTGCACATAATACTCTTTAATAGGTTCAGAGATTGCTCTTCTTGCAAACATGCATATAGCTCTCTAAAAAATACTTTCTTATGCTGATATTTATCCTTCAATCGATTTGATCAACATCAGCATATGAATGAACAATAATAAGATCTACTTACATGTTCCTGCTGGCGGGGCTGCATCACTTATTTTACAGATATACTGCTAATATGGTTCAGAGATTGCTCTTTCTGACATATATGCTTGCTCTTCAATCGTTTTAATCTACACGAACAATGATAAAATCTACTTACATGTTCCTGTCGGCGGGGCTGCTTCATCACTCATATCTGTACAGTCATTGGTGCCATCACAACTTTGAGTTGTTGGATTATAGCATGCAGATTTGTCTCCGCATATTACCTCAGGAAGCGTACAACCTAAGGGTAGATCATAAGGAAAATATACAGCCTTTTTTTACAGATGTATTCCTCAAAAGGTTCAGAAAATACTCTTTCTTAAGACTGTACGTACTTGATTTAATTAACATGAACATGAACAATAATAAAAACTACTTACATGTGCCTGTCGGCGGGCCTGCTTCATCACTCATATCTGTACAGTCATTGGTGCCATCACAACTTTGAGTTGTTGGATTATAGCATGCAGATTTGTCTCCGCATATCACCTCAGGAAGAGTACAACCTAGGGGTAGATCATAAGGAAAGTGTAAAGCCATTATTTTACAGATGTTTCACTCAAACGGTTCAGAGATTGCTCATTCTTGCGTCTATGCATATGTTATTTTATTATCAACATGAACAATAATAAGCGACTAATAAGATCTACTTACATGTGCCTGTTGGCGGGGCTGCTTCATCACTCATATCTGTACAGTCATTAGTGCCATCACAAGTTTGAGTTGTTGGATTATAGCATCCTGAGCTGTCTGCGCAGACCACCTCAGGAAGAGTACAACCTGGGGTTAGAACATAAGGAAAACATGCAGCCGTTATTTTGCACATAATACTCTTTAATAGGTTCAGAGATTGCTCTTCTTGCAAACATGCATATAGCTCTCTAAAAAATACTTTCTTATGCTGATATTTATCCTTCAATCGATTTGATCAACATCAGCATATGAATGAACAATAATAAGATCTACTTACATGTTCCTGCTGGCGGGGCTGCATCACTTATTTTACAGATATACTGCTAATATGGTTCAGAGATTGCTCTTTCTGACATATATGCTTGCTCTTCAATCGGTTTAATCTACACGAACAATGATAAAATCTACTTACATGTTCCTGTCGGCGGGGCTGCTTCATCGCTCATATCTGTACAGTCATTGGTGCCATCACAACTTTGAGTTGTTGGATTATAGCATGCAGATTTGTCTCCGCATATTACCTCGGGAAGCGTACAACCTAAGGGTAGATCATAAGGAAAATATACAGCCTTTTTTACAGATGTATTCCTCAAAAGGTTCAGACATTACTCTTTCTTAAGACTGTACGTACTTGATTTAATTAACATGAACATGAACAATAATAAAATCTACTTACATGTGCCTGTCGGCGGGCCTGCTTCATCACTCATATCTGTACAGTCATTAGTGCCATCACAACTTTGAGTTGTTGGATTATAGCATCCTGAGCTGTCTCCACAGACCACCTCAGGAAGAGTACAACCTGGAGTTAGAACATAAGGAAATTATGCAGCCGTTATTTTGCACATAATACTCTTTAATAGGTTCAGAGATTGCTCTTCTTGCAAACATGCATATAGCTCTCTAAAAATACTTTCTTATGCTGATATTTATCCTTCAATCGATTTGATCAACATCAGCATATGAATGAACAATAATAAGATCTACTTACATGTTCCTGCTGGCGGGGCTGCATCACTTATTTTACAGATATACTGCTAATATGGTTCAGAGATTGCTCTTTCTGACATATATGCTTGCTCTTCAATCGGTTTAATCTACACGAACAATGATAAAATCTACTTACATGTTCCTGTCGGCGGGGCTGCTTCATCACTCATATCTGTACAGTCATTGGTGCCATCACAACTTTGAGTTGTTGGATTATAGCATGCAGATTTGTCTCCGCATATTACCTCGGGAAGCGTACAACCTAAGGGTAGATCATAAGGAAAATATACAGCCTTTTTTACAGATGTATTCCTCAAAAGGTTCAGACATTACTCTTTCTTAAGACTGTACGTACTTGATTTAATTAACATGAACATGAACAATAATAAAATCTACTTACATGTGCCTGTCGGCGGGCCTGCTTCATCACTCATATCTGTACAGTCATTAGTGCCATCACAACTTTGAGTTGTTGGATTATAGCATGCAGATTTGTCTCCGCATATCACCTCAGGAAGAGTACAACCTAGGGGTAGATCATGCGGAAAGTGTAAAGCCATTATTTTACAGATGTTTCACTCAAAAGGTTCAGAGATTGCTCATTCTTGCGTCTATGCATATGTTATTTTATTATCAACATGAACAATAATAAGCGACTAATAAGATCTACTTACATGTGCCTGTTGGCGGGGCTGCATCACCACTCATATCTGTACAGTCATTAGTGCCATCACAAGTTTGAGTTGTTGATTATAGCATCCTGAGCTGTCTGCGCAGACCACCTCAGGAAGAGTACAACCTGGGGTTAGAACATAAGGAAAACATGCAGCCGTTATTTTGCACATAATACTCTTTAATATGTTCAGAGATTGCTCTTCTTGCAAACATGCATATAGCTCTCTAAAAAGTACTTTCTTATGCTGATATTTATCCTTCAATCGATTTGATCAACATCAGCATCAGCATGAACAATAATAAGATCTACTTATATGTTCCTGCTGGCGGGGCTGCATCACTTATTTTACAGATATACTGCTAATACGGTTCAGAGATTGCTCTTTCTGACATATATGCTTGCTCTTCAATCGGTTTAATCTACACGAACAATGATAAAATCTACTTACATGTTCCTGTCGGCGGGCCTGCTTCATCACTCATATCTGTACAGTCATTGGTGCCATCACAACTTTGAGTTGTTGGATTATAGCATGCAGATTTGTCTCCGCATATTACCTCAGGAAGCGTACAACCTAAGGGTAGATCATAAGGAAAATATACAGCCTTTTTTACAGATTTATTCCTCAAAAGGTTCAGACATTACTCTTTCTTAAGACTGTACGTACTTGATTTACTTAACATGAACATGAACAATAATAAAATCTACTTACATGTGCCTGTCGGCGGGCCTGCTTCATCACTCATATCTGTACAGTCATTAGTGCCATCACAACTTTGAGTTGTTGGATTATAGCATGCAGATTTGTCTCCGCATATCACCTCAGGAAGAGTACAACCTAGGGGTAGATCATGAGGAAAGTGTAAAGCCATTATTTTACAGATGTTTCACTCAAAAGGTTCAGAGATTGCTCATTCTTGCGTCTATGCATATGTTATTTTATTATCAACATGAACAATAATAAGCGACTAATAAGATCTACTTACATGTGCCTGTTGGCGGGACTGCTTCATCACTCATATCTGTACAGTCATTAGTGCCATCACAAGTTTGAGTTGTTGGATTATAGCATCCTGAGCTGTCTGCGCAGACCACCTCAGGAAGAGTACAACCTGGGGTTAGAACATAAGGAAAACATGCAGCCGTTATTTTGCACATAATACTCTTTAATAGGTTCAGAGATTGCTCTTCTTGCAAACATGCATATAGCTCTCTAAAAAATACTTTCTTATGCTGATATTTATCCTTCAATCGATTTGATCAACATCAGCATATGAATGAACAATAATAAGATCTACTTACATGTTCCTGCTGGCGGGGCTGCATCACTTATTTTACAGATATACTGCTAATATGGTTCAGAGATTGCTCTTTCTGACATATATGCTTGCTCTTCAATCGGTTTAATCTACACGAACAATGATAAAATCTACTTACATGTTCCTGTCGGCGGGGCTGCTTCATCACTCATATCTGTACAGTCATTGGTGCCATCACAACTTTGAGTTGTTGGATTATAGCATGCAGATTTGTCTCCGCATATTACCTCGGGAAGCGTACAACCTAAGGGTAGATCATAAGGAAAATATACAGCCTTTTTTTACAGATGTATTCCTCAAAAGGTTCAGACATTACTCTTTCTTAAGACTGTACGTACTTGATTTAATTAACATGAACATGAACAATAATAAAATCTACTTACATGTGCCTGTCGGCGGGCCTGCTTCATCACTCATATCTGTACAGTCATTAGTGCCATCACAACTTTGAGTTGTTGGATTATAGCATGCAGATTTGTCTCCGCATATCACCTCAGGAAGAGTACAACCTAGGGGTAGATCATGAGGAAAGTGTAAAGCCATTATTTTACAGATGTTTCACTCAAAAGGTTCAGAGATTGCTCATTCTTGCGTCTATGCATATGTTATTTTATTATCAACATGAACAATAATAAGCGACTAATAAGATCTACTTACATGTGCCTGTTGGCGGGACTGCTTCATCACTCATATCTGTACAGTCATTAGTGCCATCACAAGTTTGAGTTGTTGGATTATAGCATCCTGAGCTGTCTGCGCAGACCACCTCAGGAAGAGTACAACCTGGGGTTAGAACATAAGGAAAACATGCAGCCGTTATTTTGCACATAATACTCTTTAATAGGTTCAGAGATTGCTCTTCTTGCAAACATGCATATAGCTCTCTAAAAATACTTTCTTATGCTGATATTTATCCTTCAATCGATTTGATCAACATCAGCATATGAATGAACAATAATAAGATCTACTTACATGTTCCTGCTGGCGGGGCTGCATCACTTATTTTACAGATATACTGCTAATATGGTTCAGAGATTGCTCTTTCTGACATATATGCTTGCTCTTCAATCGGTTTAATCTACACGAACAATGATAAAATCTACTTACATGTTCCTGTCGGCGGGGCTGCTTCATCACTCATATCTGTACAGTCATTGGTGCCATCACAACTTTGAGTTGTTGGATTATAGCATGCAGATTTGTCTCCGCATATTACCTCGGGAAGCGTACAACCTAAGGGTAGATCATAAGGAAAATATACAGCCTTTTTTACAGATGTATTCCTCAAAAGGTTCAGACATTACTCTTTCTTAAGACTGTACGTACTTGATTTAATTAACATGAACATGAACAATAATAAAATCTACTTACATGTGCCTGTCGGCGGGCCTGCTTCATCACTCATATCTGTACAGTCATTAGTGCCATCACAACTTTGAGTTGTTGGATTATAGCATGCAGATTTGTCTCCGCATATCACTTCAGGAAGAGTACAACCTAGGGGTAGATCATGCGGAAAGTGTAAAGCCATTATTTTACAGATGTTTCACTCAAAAGGTTCAGAGATTGCTCATTCTTGCGTCTATGCATATGTTATTTTATTATCAACATGAACAATAATAAGCGACTAATAAGATCTACTTACATGTGCCTGTTGGCGGGGCTGCTTCATCACTCATATCTGTACAGTCATTAGTGCCATCACAAGTTTGAGTTGTTGGATTATAGCATCCTGAGCTGTCTGCGCAGACCACCTCAGGAAGAGTACAACCTGGGGTTAGAACATAAGGAAAACATGCAGCCGTTATTTTGCACATAATACTCTTTAATATGTTCAGAGATTGCTCTTCTTGCAAACATGCATATAGCTCTCTAAAAAGTACTTTCTTATGCTGATATTTATCCTTCAATCGATTTGATCAACATCAGCATCAGCATGAACAATAATAAGATCTACTTACATGTTCCTGCTGGCGGGGCTGCATCACTTATTTTACAGATATACTGCTAATACGGTTCAGAGATTGCTCTTTCTGACATATATGCTTGCTCTTCAATCGGTTTAATCTACACGAACAATGATAAAATCTACTTACATGTTCCTGTCGGCGGGGCTGCTTCATCACTCATATCTGTACAGTCATTGGTGCCATCACAACTTTGAGTTGTTGGATTATAGCATGCAGATTTGTCTCCGCATATTACCTCAGGAAGCGTACAACCTAAGGGTAGATCATAAGGAAAATATACAGCCTTTTTTACAGATTTATTCCTCAAAAGGTTCAGACATTACTCTTTCTTAAGACTGTACGTACTTGATTTACTTAACATGAACATGAACAATAATAACATCTACTTACATGTGCCTGTCGGCGGGCCTGCTTCATCACTCATATCTGTACAGTCATTAGTGCCATCACAACTTTGAGTTGTTGGATTATAGCATGCAGATTTGTCTCCGCATATCACCTCAGGAAGAGTACAACCTAGGGGTAGATCATGAGGAAAGTGTAAAGCCATTATTTTACAGATGTTTCACTCAAAAGGTTCAGAGATTGCTCATTCTTGCGTCTATGCATATTTTATTTTATTATCAACATGAACAATAATAAGCGACTAATAAGATCTACTTACATGTGCCTGTTGGCGGGGCTGCTTCATCACTCATATCTGTACAGTCATTAGTGCCATCACAAGTTTGAGTTGTTGGATTATAGCATCCTGAGCTGTCTGCGCAGACCACCTCAGGAAGAGTACAACCTGGGGTTAGAACATAAGGAAAACATGCAGCCGTTATTTTACACATAATACTCTTTAATAGGTCCACAGATTGCTCTTCTTGCAAACATGTATATAGCTCTCTAAAAAGTACTTTCTTCTGCTGATATTCATCCTTCAATCGATATGATCAACATCAGCATCAGCATGAACAATAATAACATCTACTTACATGTTCCTGCTGGCGGGGCTGCATCACTTATTTTACAGATATACTCCTAATATGGTTCAGAGATTGCTCTTTCTGACATATATGCTTGCTCTTCAATCGGTTTAATCAACATCAACAATGATAAAATCTACTTACATGTTCCTGTCGGCGGGGCTGCTTCATCACTCATATCTGTACAGTCATTGGTGCCATCACAACTTTGAGTTGTTGGATTATAGCATGCAGATTTGTCTCCGCATATTACCTCAGGAAGCGTACAACCTAAGGGTAGATCATAAGGAAAATATACAACCTTTTTTACAGATGTATTCCACAAAAGGTTCAGAGATTACTCTTTCTTATGACTGTGCGTACTTGATTTAATTAACATGAACATGAACTATAATAGAATCTACTTACATGTGCCTGTCGGCGGGCCTGCTTCATCACTCATATCTGTACAGTCATTAGTGCCATCACAACTTTGAGTTGTTGGATTATAGCATGCAGATTTGTCTCCGCATATCACCTCAGGAAGAGTACAACCTAGGGGTAGATCATAAGGAAAGTGTAAAGCCATTATTTTACAGATGTTTCACTCAAAATGTTCAGAGATTGCTCATTCTTTGCTTCTATGCATATTTTATTTTATTATCAACATGAACAATAATAAGCGACTAATACGATCTACTTACATGTGCCTGTTGGCGGGCCTGCTTCATCACTCATATCTGTACAGTCATTAGTGCCATCACAAGTTTGAGTTGTTGGATTATAGCATCCTGAGCTGTCTGCGCAGACCACCTCAGGAAGAGTACAACCTGGGGTTAGAACATAAGGAAAACATGCAGCCGTTATTTTACACATAATACTCTTTAATAGGTCCACAGATTGCTCTTCTTCCAAACATGTATATAGCTCTCTAAAAAGTACTTTCTTCTGCTGATATTTATCCTTCAATCGATATGATCAACATCAGCATCAGCATGAACAATAATAACATCTACTTACATGTTCCTGCTGGCGGGGCTGCATCACTTATTTTACAGATATACTCCTAATATGGTTCAGAGATTGCTCTTTCTGACATATATGCTTGCTCTTCAATCGGTTTAATCAACATCAACAATGATAAAATCTACTTACATGTTCCTGTCGGCGGGGCTGCTTCATCACTCATATCTGTACAGTCATTGGTGCCATCACAACTTTGAGTTGTTGGATTATAGCATGCAGATTTGTCTCCGCATATTACCTCAGGAAGCGTACAACCTAAGGGTAGATCATAAGGAAAATATACAACCTTTTTTACAGATGTATTCCACAAAAGGTTCAGAGATTACTCTTTCTTATGACTGTGCGTACTTGATTTAATTAACATGAACATGAACAATAATAAAATCTACTTACATGTGCCTGTCGGCGGGCCTGCTTCATCACTCATATCTGTACAGTCATTAGTGCCATCACAACTTTGAGTTGTTGGATTATAGCATGCAGATTTGTCTCCGCATATCACCTCAGGAAGAGTACAACCTAGGGGTAGATCATGAGGAAAGTGTAAAGCCATTATTTTACAGATGTTTCACTCAAATGTTCAGAGATTGCTCATTCTTTGCTTCTATGCATATTTTATTTTATTATCAACATGAACAATAATAAGCGACTAATACGATCTACTTACATGTGCCTGTTGGCGGGCCTGCTTCATCACTCATATCTGTACAGTCATTAGTGCCATCACAAGTTTGAGTTGTTGGATTATAGCATCCTGAGCTGTCTGCACAGACCACCTCAGGAAGAGTACAACCTGGGGTTAGAACATAAGGAAAACTTGCAGCCGTTATTTTACACATAATACTCTTTAATAGGTTGAGAGATTGCTCTACTTGCAAACATGTATATAGCTCTCTAAAAGTTTCTTCTGCTGATATTTATCCTTCAATCGATTTGATCAATATCAGCATCAGCATGAACAATAATAAGATCTACTTACATGTTCCTGCTGGCGGGGCTGCATCACTTATTTTACAGATATACTCCTAATATGGTTCAGAAATTGCTCTTTCTGACATATATGCTTGCTCTTCAATCGGTTTATTCAACATCAACAATGATAAAATCTACTTACATGTTCCTGTCGGCGGGGCTGCTTCATCACTCATATCTGTACAGTCATTGGTGCCATCACAACTTTGAGTTGTTGGATTATAGCATGCAGATTTGTCTCCGCATATTACCTCAGGAAGCGTACAACCTAGGGTAGATCATAAGAAAAATATACAACCTTTTTTACAGATGTATTCCTCAAAAGGTTCAGAGATTACTCTTTCTTAAGACTGTACGTACTTGATTTAATTAACATGAACATGAACAATAATAAAATCTACTTACATGTGCCTGTCGGCGGGCCTGCTTCATCACTCATATCTGTACAGTCATTAGTGCCATCACAACTTTGAGTTGTTGGATTATAGCATGCAGATTTGTCTCCGCATATCACCTCAGGAAGAGTACAACCTAGGGGTAGATCATGAGGAAAGTGTAAAGCCATTATTTTACAGATGTTTCACTCAAAGGTTCAGAGATTGCTCATTCTTGCGTCTATGCATATTCTTTAATCGATTTATTATTTTATTAATACTGCAGTTACTGTCCGTTTTCCTATACACAATACACAGTGTTCTTACCATTGACGCATAACCTCTACAAATAGTCTATGTTAGAAGTATGGGTAATTGCCTAGTTAACGTCGCTGTGTGAAAAATAACCGGCCAATATTAAAAGTACTCTTCTGAAATTCTAGAAAATATAGTTTTGTAACATGTCCTAAATTTTTAGCTAATTTAGGTGTTTGGAAATATTCGCACTTTTGTGTTTTAGGAAGGATATATAAATGACAGATAACACCAAAAAATATGAAGAAATTATTTCCAAACCGTGTTACGGCCCACAGCCATTATGTTTCTCATTTTCAAGAATGTGGTTAACAATATGCACAGTATTGTCTCATTTCGTGAACAAAGGCCACACAGTAATTGTTACCTTGCGTTTGCTTTATAATCGTTCACCCAACTGAAACTATAATACCAGCTCATTGCTGATTGCACCTGTAAAACAGACACATGTGTGTGGATTTAACCAGAGAAGATCTGATGTAACATAGTTGAGCTGTTTTCAATGAGTGTTATCTTCGTTTAATAGCTTTTAATGGGGTTTAAGTCCTGCAAAGGTCGTGGTGAATTGTACTGTAGACATGACTGCATCATGTATCAACATGAACAATAATAAGCGACTAATAAGATCTACTTACATGTGCCTGTTGGCGGGGCTGCTTCATCACTCATATCTGTACAGTCATTAGTGCCATCACAAGTTTGAGTTGTTGGATTATAGCATCCTGAGCTGTCTGCGCAGACCACCTCAGGAAGAGTACAACCTGGGGTTAGAACATAAGGAAAACTTGCAGCCGTTATTTTACACATAATACTCTTTAATAGGTCCAGAGATTGCTCTCCTTGCAAACATGTATATAGCTCTCTAAAAAGTACTTCTTATGCTGATGTTTATCCTTCAATCGATTTGATCAACATCAGCATCAGCATGAACAATAATAAGATCTACTTACATGTTCCTGCTGGCGGGGCTGCATCACTTATTTTACAGATATACTCCTAATATGGTTCAGAGATTGCTCTTTCTGACATATATGCTTGCTCTTCAATCGCTTTAATCAACATGAACAATGATAAAATCTACTTACATGTTCCTGTCGGCGGGGCTGCTTCATCACTCATATCTGTACAGTCATTGGTGCCATCACAACGTTGAGTTGTTGGATTATAGCATGCAGATTTGTCTCCGCATATTACCTCAGGAAGCGTACAACCTAGGGGTAGATCATAAGAAAAATATACAGCCTTTTTTACAGATGTATTCCTCAAAAGGTTCAGAGATTACTCTTTCTTACGACTGTGCGTACTCTTTAATTGATTTAATTAACATGAACATGAACAATAATAAAATCTACTTACATGTGCCTGTCGGCGGGCCTGCTTCATCACTCATATCTGTACAGTCATTAGTGCCATCACAACTTTGAGTTGTTGGATTATAGCATCCTGAGCTGTCTGCGCAGACCACCTCAGGAAGAGTACACAACCTGGGGTTAGAACATAAGGAAAACTTGCAGCCGTTATTTTACACATAATACTCTGTAATAGGTCCAGAGATTGCTCTTCTTGCAAACATGTATATAGCTCTCTAAAAAGTACTTTCTTATGCTGATATTTATCCTTCAATCGATTTGATCAACATCAGCATCAGCATGAACAATAATAAGATCTATAATATATATTCCTGCTGGCCGGGCTGCATCACTTATTTTACAGATATACTCCTAATATGGTTCAGAGATTGCTCTTTCTGACATATATGCTTGCTCTTCAATCGCTTTAATCAACATGCACAATGATAAAATCTACTTACATGTTCCTGTCGGCGGGCCTGCTTCATCACTCATATCTGTACAGTCATTGGTGCCATCACAACTTTGAGTTGTTGGATTATAGCATGCAGATTTGTCTCCGCATATTACCTCAGGAAGCGTACAACCTAAGGGTAGATCATAAGGAAAATATACAACCTTTTTTACAGATGTATTCCTCAAAAGGTTCAGAGATTACTCTTTCTTACAACTGTGCGTACTCTTTAATTGATTTAATTAACATGAACATGAACAATAATAAAATCTACTTACATGTGCCTGTCGTCGGGCCTGCTTCATCACTCATATCTGTACAGTCATTAGTGCCATCACAACTTTGAGTTGTTGGATTATAGCATGCAGATTTGTCTCCGCATATCACCTCAGGAAGAGTACAACCTGGAGGTAGATCATGAGGAAAGCGTAAAGCCATTATTTTACAGATGTTTCACTCAAAAGGTTCAGAGATTGCTCATTCTTGCGTGTATGCATATTCTTTAATCGATTTATTAATTTATTATCAACATGAACAATAATAAGCGACTAATAAGATCTACTTACATGTGCCTGTTGGCGGGCCTGCTTCATCACTCATATCTGTACAGTCATTAGTGCCATCACAAGTTTGAGTTGTTGGATTATAGCATCCTGAGCTGTCTGCGCAGACCACCTCAGGAAGAGTACAACCTGGGGTAGAACATAAGGAAAACTTGCAGCCGTTATTTTACACATAATACTCTTTAATAGGTCCAGAGATTGCTCTTCTTGCAAACATGTATATAGCTCTCTAAAAGTACTTTCTTATAATATTTATCCTTCAATCGATTTGATCAACATCAGCATCAGCATGAACAATAATAAGATCTACTTACATGTTCCTGCTGGCGGGGCTGCATCACTTATTTTACAGATATACTCCTAATATGGTTCAGAGATTGCTCTTTCTGACATATATGCTTGCTCTTCAATCGCTTTAATCAACATGCACAATGATAAAATCTACTTACATGTTCCTGTCGGCGGGGCTGCTTCATCACTCATATCTGTACAGTCATTGGTGCCATCACAACTTTGAGTTGTTGGATTATAGCATGCAGATTTGTCTCCGCATATTACCTCAGGAAGCGTACAACCTAAGGGTAGATCATGAGGAAAATATACAGCCTTTTTTTACAGATGTATTCCTCAAAACTTTCAGAGATTACTCTTTCTTACGACTGTGCGTACTTGATTTAATTAACATGAACATGAACAATAATAAAATCTACTTACATGTGCCTGTCGTCGGGCCTGCTTCATCACTCATATCTGTACAGTCATTAGTGCCATCACAACTTTGAGTTGTTGGATTATAGCATGCAGATTTGTCTCCGCATATCACCTCAGGAAGAGTACAACCTAGGGTAGTTCATGAGGAAAGTGTAAAGCCATTATTTTACAGATGTTTCACTCAAAAGGGTCAGAGATTGCTCATTCTTGCGTCTATGCATATTCTTTAATCGATTTATTAATTTATTATCAACATGAACAATAATAAGCGACTAATAAGATCTACTTACATGTGCCTGTTGGAGGGGCTGCTTCATCACTCATATCTGTACAGTCATTAGTGCCATCACAAGTTTGAGTTGTTGGATTATAGCATCCTGAGCTGTCTGCGCAGACCACCTCAGGAAGAGTACAACCTGGGGTAGAACATAAGGAAAACTTGCATTCGTTATTTTACACATAATACTCTTTAATAGGTCCAGAGATTGCTCTTCTTGCAAACATGTATATAGCGCTCTAAAAAGTACTTTCTTATGCTGATATTTATCCTTTAATCGATTTCATCAACATCAGCATCAGCATGAACAATAATAAGATCTACTTACATGTTCCTGCTGGCGGGGCTGCATCACTTATTTTACAGATATACTCTAATATGGTTCAGAGATTGCTCTTTCTGACATATATGCTTGCTCTTCAATCGGTTTAATCAACATGAACAATGATAAAATCTACTTACATGTTCCTGTCGGCGGGGCTGCTTCATCACTCATATCTGTACAGTCATTGGTGCCATCACAACTTTGAGTTGTTGGATTATAGCATGCAGATTTGTCTCCGCATATTACCTCAGGAAGCGTACAACCTAAGGGTAGATCATCAGGAAAATATACAACCTTTTTTACAGATGTATTCCGCAAAAGGTTCAGAGATTACTCTTTCTTACGACTGTGCGTACTCTTTAATTGATTTAATTAACATGAACATGAACAATAATAAAATCTACTTACATGTGCCTGTCGGCGGGCCTGCTTCATCACTCATATCCGTACAGTCATTAGTGCCATCACAACTTTGAGTTGTTGGATTATAGCATGCAGATTTGTCTCCGCATATTACCTCAGGAAGAGTACAACCTAGGGGTAGATCATGAGGAAAGTGTAAAGCCATTATTTTGCAGATTTTATTCTTTAATCTATTTATTTATTATCAACATGAACAATAACAAGCGACTAATAAGATCTACTTTACTTACATGTGCCTGTTGGCGGGGCTGCTTCATCACTCATATCTGTACAGTCATTAGTGCCATCACAACTTTGAGTTGTTGGATTATAGCATCCTGAGCTGTCTGCGCAGACCACCTCAGGAAGAGTACAACCTGGGGTTAGAACATAAGGAAAACTTGCAGCCGTTATTTTACACATAATACTCTTTAATAGGTCCAGAGATTGCTCTTCTTGCAAACATGTATATAGCTCTCTAAAAAGTACTTTCTTATGCTGATATTTATCCTTCAATCGATTTGATCAACATCAGCATCAGCATGAACAATAATAAGATCTATAATACATATTCCTGCTGGCCGGGCTGCATCACTTGTTTTACAGATATACTCCTAATATGGTTCAGAGATTGCTCTTTCTGACATATATGCTTGCTCTTCAATCGCTTTAATCAACATGCACAATGATAAAATCTACTTACATGTTCCTGTCGGCGGGGCTGCTTCATCACTCATATCTGTACAGTCATTGGTGCCATCACAACTTTGAGTTGTTGGATTATAGCATGCAGATTTGTCTCCGCATATTACCTCAGGAAGCGTACAACCTAAGGGTAGATCATAAGGAAAATATACAACCTTTTTTACAGATGTATTCCTCAAAAGGTTCAGAGATTACTCTTTCTTACGACTGTACGTACTCTTAAATTGATTTTATTAACATGAAAATAAACAATAATAAAATCTACCTACATGTGCCTGTCGTCGGGCCTGCTTCATCACTCATATCTGTACAGTCATTAGTGCCATCACAACTTTGAGTTGTTGGATTATAGCATGCAGATTTGTCTCCGCATATCACCTCAGGAAGAGTACAACCTAGGGGTAGATCATGAGGAAAGTGTAAAGCCATTATTTTACAGATGTTTCACTCAAAAGGTTCAGAGATTGCTCATTCTTGCGTCTATGCATATTCTTTAATCGATTTATTAATTTATTATCAACATGAACAATAATAAGAGACTAATAAGATCTACTTACATGTGCCTGTTGGCGGGGCTGCTTCATCACTCATATCTGTACAGTCATTAGTGCCATCACAAGTTTGAGTTGTTGGATTATAGCATCCTGAGCTGTCTGCGCAGACCACCTCAGGAAGAGTACAACCTGGGGTAGAATAAGGAAAACTTGCAGCCGTTATTTTACACATAATACTCTTTAATAGGTCCAGAGATTGCTCTTCTTGCAAACATGTATATAGCTCTCTAAAAAGTACTTTCTTATAATATTTATCCTTCAATCGATTTGATCAACATCAGCATCAGCATGAACAATAATAAGATCTACTTACATGTTCCTGCTGGCGGGGCTGCATCACTTATTTTACAGATATACTCCTAATATGGTTCAGAGATTGCTCTTTCTGACATATATGCTTGCTCTTCAATCGCTTTAATCAACATGCACAATGATAAAATCTACTTACATGTTCCTGTCGGCGGGGCTGCTTCATCACTCATATCTGTACAGTCATTGGTGCCATCACAACTTTGAGTTGTTGGATTATAGCATGCAGATTTGTCTCCGCATATTACCTCAGGAAGCGTACAACCTAAGGGTAGATCATGAGGAAAATATACAGCCTTTTTTACAGATGTATTCCTCAAAACTTTCAGAGATTACTCTTTCTTACGACTGTGCGTACTTGATTTAATTAACATGAACATGAACAATAATAAAATCTACTTACATGTGCCTGTCGTCGGGCCTGCTTCATCACTCATATCTGTACAGTCATTAGTGCCATCACAACTTTGAGTTGTTGGATTATAGCATGCAGATTTGTCTCCGCATATCACCTCAGGAAGAGTACAACCTAGGGGTAGATCATGAGGAAAGTGTAAAGCCATTATTTTACAGATGTTTCACTCAAAAGGTTCAGAGATTGCTCATTCTTGCGTCTATGCATATTCTTTAATCGATTTATTAATTTATTATCAACATGAACAATAATAAGCGACTAATAAGATCTACTTACATGTGCCTGTTGGCGGGGCTGCTTCATCACTCATATCTGTACAGTCATTAGTGCCATCACAAGTTTGAGTTGTTGGATTATAGCATCCTGAGCTGTCTGCGCAGACCACCTCAGGAAGAGTACAACCTGGGGTAGAACATAAGGAAAACTTGCATTCGTTATTTTACACATAATACTCTTTAATAGGTCCAGAGATTGCTCTTCTTGCAAACATGTATATAGCGCTCTAAAACGTACTTTCTTATGCTGATATTTATCCTTTAATCGATTTCATCAACATCAGCATCAGCATGAACAATAATAAGATCTACTTACATGTTCCTGCTGGCGGGGCTGCATCACTTATTTTACAGATATACTCCTAATATGGTTCAGAGGTTGCTCTTTCTGACATATATGCTTGCTCTTCAATCGGTTTAATCAACATGAACAATGATAAAATCTACTTACATGTTCCTGTCGGCGGGGCTGCTTCATCACTCATATCTGTACAGTCATTGGTGCCATCACAACTTTGAGTTGTTGGATTATAGCATGCAGATTTGTCTCCGCATATTACCTCAGGAAGCGTACAACCTAAGGGTAGATCATAAGGAAAATATACAACCTTTTTTACAGATGTATTCCTCAAAAGGTTCAGAGATTACTCTTTCTTACGACTGTACGTACTCTTAAATTGATTTTATTAACATGAAAATAAACAATAATAAAATCTACTTACATGTGCCTGTCGTCGGGCCTGCTTCATCACTCATATCTGTACAGTCATTAGTGCCATCACAACTTTGAGTTGTTGGATTATAGCATGCAGATTTGTCTCCGCATATCACCTCAGGAAGAGTACAACCTAGGGGTAGATCATGAGGAAAGTGTAAAGCCATTATTTTACAGATGTTTCACTCAAAAGGTTCAGAGATTGCTCATTCTTGCGTCTATGCATATTCTTTAATCGTTTTATTAATTTATTATCAACATGAACAATAATAAGAGACTAATAAGATCTACTTACATGTGCCTGTTGGCGGGGCTGCTTCATCACTCATATCTGTACAGTCATTAGTGCCATCACAAGTTTGAGTTGTTGGATTATAGCATCCTGAGCTGTCTGCGCAGACCACCTCAGGAAGAGTACAACCTGGGGTAGAACATAAGGAAAACTTGCAGCCGTTATTTTACACATAATACTCTTTAATAGGTCCAGAGATTGCTCTTCTTACAAACATGTATATAGCTCTCTAAAAAGTACTTTCTTATAATATTTATCCTTCAATCGATTTGATCAACATCAGCATCAGCATGAACAATAATAAGATCTACTTACATGTTCCTGCTGGCGGGGCTGCATCACTTATTTTACAGATATACTCCTAATATGGTTCAGAGATTGCTCTTTCTGACATATATGCTTGCTCTTCAATCGCTTTAATCAACATGCACAATGATAAAATCTACTTACATGTTCCTGTCGGCGGGGCTGCTTCATCACTCATATCTGTACAGTCATTGGTGCCATCACAACTTTGAGTTGTTGGATTATAGCATGCAGATTTGTCTCCGCATATTACCTCAGGAAGCGTACAACCTAAGGGTAGATCATGAGGAAAATATACAGCCTTTTTACAGATGTATTCCTCAAAACTTTCAGAGATTACTCTTTCTTACGACTGTGCGTACTTGATTTAATTAACATGAACATGAACAATAATAAAATCTACTTACATGTGCCTGTCGGCGGGCCTGCTTCATCACTCATATCTGTACAGTCATTAGTGCCATCACAACTTTGAGTTGTTGGATTATAGCATGCAGATTTGTCTCCGCATATCACCTCAGGAAGAGTACAACCTAGGGGTAGATCATGAGGAAAGTGTAAAGCCATTATTTTACAGATGTTTCACTCAAATGTTCAGAGATTGCTCATTCTTTGCTTCTATGCATATTTTATTTTATTATCAACATGAACAATAATAAGCGACTAATACGATCTACTTACATGTGCCTGTTGGCGGGCCTGCTTCATCACTCATATCTGTACAGTCATTAGTGCCATCACAAGTTTGAGTTGTTGGATTATAGCATCCTGAGCTGTCTGCACAGACCACCTCAGGAAGAGTACAACCTGGGGTTAGAACATAAGGAAAACTTGCAGCCGTTATTTTACACATAATACTCTTTAATAGGTTGAGAGATTGCTCTACTTGCAAACATGTATATAGCTCTCTAAAAAGTTTCTTCTGCTGATATTTATCCTTCAATCGATTTGATCAATATCAGCATCAGCATGAACAATAATAAGATCTACTTACATGTTCCTGCTGGCGGGGCTGCATCACTTATTTTACAGATATACTCCTAATATGGTTCAGAAATTGCTCTTTCTGACATATATGCTTGCTCTTCAATCGGTTTATTCAACATCAACAATGATAAAATCTACTTACATGTTCCTGTCGGCGGGGCTGCTTCATCACTCATATCTGTACAGTCATTGGTGCCATCACAACTTTGAGTTGTTGGATTATAGCATGCAGATTTGTCTCCGCATATTACCTCAGGAAGCGTACAACCTAGGGGTAGATCATAAGAAAAATATACAACCTTTTTACAGATGTATTCCTCAAAAGGTTCAGAGATTACTCTTTCTTAAGACTGTACGTACTTGATTTAATTAACATGAACATGAACAATAATAAAATCTACTTACATGTGCCTGTCGGCGGGCCTGCTTCATCACTCATATCTGTACAGTCATTAGTGCCATCACAACTTTGAGTTGTTGGATTATAGCATGCAGATTTGTCTCCGCATATCACCTCAGGAAGAGTACAACCTAGGGGTAGATCATGAGGAAAGTGTAAAGCCATTATTTTACAGATGTTTCACTCAAAGGTTCAGAGATTGCTCATTCTTGCGTCTATGCATATTCTTTAATCGATTTATTATTTTATTAATACTGCAGTTACTGTCCGTTTTCCTATACACAATACACAGTGTTCTTACCATTGACGCATAACCTCTACAAATAGTCTATGTTAGAAGTATGGGTAATTGCCTAGTTAACGTCGCTGTGTGAAAAATAACCGGCCAATATTAAAAGTACTCTTCTGAAATTCTAGAAAATATAGTTTTGTAACATGTCCTAAATTTTTAGCTAATTTAGGTGTTTGGAAATATTCGCACTTTTGTGTTTTAGGAAGGATATATAAATGACAGATAACACCAAAAAATATGAAGAAATTATTTCCAAACCGTGTTACGGCCCACAGCCATTATGTTTCTCATTTTCAAGAATGTGGTTAACAATATGCACAGTATTGTCTCATTTCGTGAACAAAGGCCACACAGTAATTGTTACCTTGCGTTTGCTTTATAATCGTTCACCCAACTGAAACTATAATACCAGCTCATTGCTGATTGCACCTGTAAAACAGACACATGTGTGTGTGGATTTAACCAGAGAAGATCTGATGTAACATAGTTGAGCTGTTTTCAATGAGTGTTATCTTCGTTTAATAGCTTTTAATGGGGTTTAAGTCCTGCAAAGGTCGTGGTGAATTGTACTGTAGACATGACTGCATCATGTATCAACATGAACAATAATAAGCGACTAATAAGATCTACTTACATGTGCCTGTTGGCGGGGCTGCTTCATCACTCATATCTGTACAGTCATTAGTGCCATCACAAGTTTGAGTTGTTGGATTATAGCATCCTGAGCTGTCTGCGCAGACCACCTCAGGAAGAGTACAACCTGGGGTTAGAACATAAGGAAAACTTGCAGCCGTTATTTTACATATAATACTTTTAATAGGTCCAGAGATTGCTCTCCTTGCAAACATGTATATAGCTCTCTAAAAAGTACTTCTTATGCTGATGTTTATCCTTCAATCGATTTGATCAACATCAGCATCAGCATGAACAATAATAAGATCTACTTACATGTTCCTGCTGGCGGGGCTGCATCACTTATTTTACAGATATACTCCTAATATGGTTCAGAGATTGCTCTTTCTGACATATATGCTTGCTCTTCAATCGCTTTAATCAACATGAACAATGATAAAATCTACTTACATGTTCCTGTCGGCGGGGCTGCTTCATCACTCATATCTGTACAGTCATTGGTGCCATCACAACGTTGAGTTGTTGGATTATAGCATGCAGATTTGTCTCCGCATATTACCTCAGGAAGCGTACAACCTAGGGGTAGATCATAAGAAAAATATACAGCCTTTTTTACAGATGTATTCCTCAAAAGGTTCAGAGATTACTCTTTCTTACGACTGTGCGTACTCTTTAATTGATTTAATTAACATGAACATGAACAATAATAAAATCTACTTACATGTGCCTGTCGGCGGGCCTGCTTCATCACTCATATCTGTACAGTCATTAGTGCCATCACAACTTTGAGTTGTTGGATTATAGCATCCTGAGCTGTCTGCGCAGACCACCTCAGGAAGAGTACAACCTGGGGTTAGAACATAAGGAAAACTTGCAGCCGTTATTTTACACATAATACTCTTTAATAGGTCCAGAGATTGCTCTTCTTGCAAACATGTATATAGCTCTCTAAAAAGTACTTTCTTATGCTGATATTTATCCTTCAATCGATTTGATCAACATCAGCATCAGCATGAACAATAATAAGATCTATAATATATATTCCTGCTGGCCGGGCTGCATCACTTATTTTACAGATATACTCCTAATATGGTTCAGAGATTGCTCTTTCTGACATATATGCTTGCTCTTCAATCGCTTTAATCAACATGCACAATGATAAAATCTACTTACATGTTCCTGTCGGCGGGGCTGCTTCATCACTCATATCTGTACAGTCATTGGTGCCATCACAACTTTGAGTTGTTGGATTATAGCATGCAGATTTGTCTCCGCATATTACCTCAGGAAGCGTACAACCTAAGGGTAGATCATAAGGAAAATATACAACCTTTTTTACAGATGTATTCCTCAAAAGGTTCAGAGATTACTCTTTCTTACAACTGTGCGTACTCTTTAATTGATTTAATTAACATGAACATGAACAATAATAAAATCTACTTACATGTGCCTGTCGTCGGGCCTGCTTCATCACTCATATCTGTACAGTCATTAGTGCCATCACAACTTTGAGTTGTTGGATTATAGCATGCAGATTTGTCTCCGCATATCACCTCAGGAAGAGTACAACCTAGGGGTAGATCATGAGGAAAGTGTAAAGCCATTATTTTACAGATGTTTCACTCAAAAGGTTCAGAGATTGCTCATTCTTGCGTGTATGCATATTCTTTAATCGATTTATTAATTTATTATCAACATGAACAATAATAAGCGACTAATAAGATCTACTTACATGTGCCTGTTGGCGGGCCTGCTTCATCACTCATATCTGTACAGTCATTAGTGCCATCACAAGTTTGAGTTGTTGGATTATAGCATCCTGAGCTGTCTGCGCAGACCACCTCAGGAAGAGTACAACCTGGGGTAGAACATAAGGAAAACTTGCAGCCGTTATTTTACACATAATACTCTTTAATAGGTCCAGAGATTGCTCTTCTTGCAAACATGTATATAGCTCTCTAAAAAGTACTTTCTTATAATATTTATCCTTCAATCGATTTGATCAACATCAGCATCAGCATGAACAATAATAAGATCTACTTACATGTTCCTGCTGGCGGCGCTGCATCACTTATTTTACAGATATACTCCTAATATGGTTCAGAGATTGCTCTTTCTGACATATATGCTTGCTCTTCAATCGCTTTAATCAACATGCACAATGATAAAATCTACTTACATGTTCCTGTCGGCGGGGCTGCTTCATCACTCATATCTGTACAGTCATTGGTGCCATCACAACTTTGAGTTGTTGGATTATAGCATGCAGATTTGTCTCCGCATATTACCTCAGGAAGCGTACAACCTAAGGGTAGATCATGAGGAAAATATACAGCCTTTTTTACAGATGTATTCCTCAAAACTTTCAGAGATTACTCTTTCTTACGACTGTGCGTACTTGATTTAATTAACATGAACATGAACAATAATAAAATCTACTTACATGTGCCTGTCGTCGGGCCTGCTTCATCACTCATATCTGTACAGTCATTAGTGCCATCACAACTTTGAGTTGTTGGATTATAGCATGCAGATTTGTCTCCGCATATCACCTCAGGAAGAGTACAACCTAGGAGTAGATCATGAGGAAAGTGTAAAGCCATTATTTTACAGATGTTTCACTCAAAAGGGTCAGAGATTGCTCATTCTTGCGTCTATGCATATTCTTTAATCGATTTATTAATTTATTATCAACATGAACAATAATAAGCGACTAATAAGATCTACTTACATGTGCCTGTTGGAGGGGCTGCTTCATCACTCATATCTGTACAGTCATTAGTGCCATCACAAGTTTGAGTTGTTGGATTATAGCATCCTGAGCTGTCTGCGCAGACCACCTCAGGAAGAGTACAACCTGGGGTAGAACATAAGGAAAACTTGCATTCGTTATTTTACACATAATACTCTTTAATAGGTCCAGAGATTGCTCTTCTTGCAAACATGTATATAGCGCTCTAAAAGTACTTTCTTATGCTGATATTTATCCTTTAATCGATTTCATCAACATCAGCATCAGCATGAACAATAATAAGATCTACTTACATGTTCCTGCTGGCGGGGCTGCATCACTTATTTTACAGATATACTCCTAATATGGTTCAGAGATTGCTCTTTCTGACATATATGCTTGCTCTTCAATCGGTTTAATCAACATGAACAATGATAAAATCTACTTACATGTTCCTGTCGGCGGGGCTGCTTCATCACTCATATCTGTACAGTCATTGGTGCCATCACAACTTTGAGTTGTTGGATTATAGCATGCAGATTTGTCTCCGCATATTACCTCAGGAAGCGTACAACCTAAGGGTAGATCATCAGGAAAATATACAACCTTTTTTACAGATGTATTCCGCAAAAGGTTCAGAGATTACTCTTTCTTACGACTGTGCGTACTCTTTAATTGATTTAATTAACATGAACATGAACAATAATAAAATCTACTTACATGTGCCTGTCGGCGGGCCTGCTTCATCACTCATATCCGTACAGTCATTAGTGCCATCACAACTTTGAGTTGTTGGATTATAGCATGCAGATTTGTCTCCGCATATTACCTCAGGAAGAGTACAACCTAGGGGTAGATCATGAGGAAAGTGTAAAGCCATTATTTTGCAGATTTTATTCTTTAATCTATTTATTTATTATCAACATGAACAATAACAAGCGACTAATAAGATCTACTTTACTTACATGTGCCTGTTGGCGGGGCTGCTTCATCACTCATATCTGTACAGTCATTAGTGCCATCACAACTTTGAGTTGTTGGATTATAGCATCCTGAGCTGTCTGCGCAGACCACCTCAGGAAGAGTACAACCTGGGGTTAGAACATAAGGAAAACTTGCAGCCGTTATTTTACACATAATACTCTTTAATAGGTCCAGAGATTGCTCTTCTTGCAAACATGTATATAGCTCTCTAAAAAGTACTTTCTTATGCTGATATTTATCCTTCAATCGATTTGATCAACATCAGCATCAGCATGAACAATAATAAGATCTATAATACATATTCCTTGGCCGGGCTGCATCACTTGTTTTACAGATATACTCCTAATATGGTTCAGAGATTGCTCTTTCTGACATATATGCTTGCTCTTCAATCGCTTTAATCAACATGCACAATGATAAAATCTACTTACATGTTCCTGTCGGCGGAGCTGCTTCATCACTCATATCTGTACAGTCATTGGTGCCATCACAACTTTGAGTTGTTGGATTATAGCATGCAGATTTGTCTCCGCATATTACCTCAGGAAGCGTACAACCTAAGGGTAGATCATAAGGAAAATATACAACCTTTTTTACAGATGTATTCCTCAAAAGGTTCAGAGATTACTCTTTCTTACGACTGTACGTACTCTTAAATTGATTTTATTAACATGAAAATAAACAATAATAAAATCTACCTACATGTGCCTGTCGTCGGGCCTGCTTCATCACTCATATCTGTACAGTCATTAGTGCCATCACAACTTTGAGTTGTTGGATTATAGCATGCAGATTTGTCTCCGCATATCACCTCAGGAAGAGTACAACCTAGGGGTAGATCATGAGGAAAGTGTAAAGCCATTATTTTACAGATGTTTCACTCAAAAGGTTCAGAGATTGCTCATTCTTGCGTCTATGCATATTCTTTAATCGATTTATTAATTTATTATCAACATGAACAATAATAAGAGACTAATAAGATCTACTTACATGTGCCTGTTGGCGGGGCTGCTTCATCACTCATATCTGTACAGTCATTAGTGCCATCACAAGTTTGAGTTGTTGGATTATAGCATCCTGAGCTGTCTGCGCAGACCACCTCAGGAAGAGTACAACCTGGGGTAGAACATAAGGAAAACTTGCAGCCGTTATTTTACACATAATACTCTTTAATAGGTCCAGAGATTGCTCTTCTTGCAAACATGTATATAGCTCTCTAAAAAGTACTTTCTTATAATATTTATCCTTCAATCGATTTGATCAACATCAGCATCAGCATGAACAATAATAAGATCTACTTACATGTTCCTGCTGGCGGGGCTGCATCACTTATTTTACAGATATACTCCTAATATGGTTCAGAGATTGCTCTTTCTGACATATATGCTTGCTCTTCAATCGCTTTAATCAACATGCACAATGATAAAATCTACTTACATGTTCCTGTCGGCGGGCTGCTTCATCACTCATATCTGTACAGTCATTGGTGCCATCACAACTTTGAGTTGTTGGATTATAGCATGCAGATTTGTCTCCGCATATTACCTCAGGAAGCGTACAACCTAAGGGTAGATCATGAGGAAAATATACAGCCTTTTTTACAGATGTATTCCTCAAAACTTTCAGAGATTACTCTTTCTTACGACTGTGCGTACTTGATTTAATTAACATGAACATGAACAATAATAAAATCTACTTACATGTGCCTGTCGTCGGGCCTGCTTCATCACTCATATCTGTACAGTCATTAGTGCCATCACAACTTTGAGTTGTTGGATTATAGCATGCAGATTTGTCTCCGCATATCACCTCAGGAAGAGTACAACCTAGGGGTAGATCATGAGGAAAGTGTAAAGCCATTATTTTACAGATGTTTCACTCAAAAGGTTCAGAGATTGCTCATTCTTGCGTCTATGCATATTCTTTAATCGATTTATTAATTTATTATCAACATGAACAATAATAAGCGACTAATAAGATCTACTTACATGTGCCTGTTGGCGGGGCTGCTTCATCACTCATATCTGTACAGTCATTAGTGCCATCACAAGTTTGAGTTGTTGGATTATAGCATCCTGAGCTGTCTGCGCAGACCACCTCAGGAAGAGTACAACCTGGGGTAGAACATAAGGAAAACTTGCATTCGTTATTTTACACATAATACTCTTTAATAGGTCCAGAGATTGCTCTTCTTGCAAACATGTATATAGCGCTCTAAAAAGTACTTTCTTATGCTGATATTTATCCTTTAATCGATTTCATCAACATCAGCATCAGCATGAACAATAATAAGATCTACTTACATGTTCCTGCTGGCGGGGCTGCATCACTTATTTTACAGATATACTCCTAATATGGTTCAGAGGTTGCTCTTTCTGACATATATGCTTGCTCTTCAATCGGTTTAATCAACATGAACAATGATAAAATCTACTTACATGTTCCTGTCGGCGGGCTGCTTCATCACTCATATCTGTACAGTCATTGGTGCCATCACAACTTTGAGTTGTTGGATTATAGCATGCAGATTTGTCTCCGCATATTACCTCAGGAAGCGTACAACCTAAGGGTAGATCATAAGGAAAATATACAACCTTTTTTACAGATGTATTCCTCAAAAGGTTCAGAGATTACTCTTTCTTACGACTGTACGTACTCTTAAATTGATTTTATTAACATGAAAATAAACAATAATAAAATCTACTTACATGTGCCTGTCGTCGGGCCTGCTTCATCACTCATATCTGTACAGTCATTAGTGCCATCACAACTTTGAGTTGTTGGATTATAGCATGCAGATTTGTCTCCGCATATCACCTCAGGAAGAGTACAACCTAGGGGTAGATCATGAGGAAAGTGTAAAGCCATTATTTTACAGATGTTTCACTCAAAAGGTTCAGAGATTGCTCATTCTTGCGTCTATGCATATTCTTTAATCGTTTTATTAATTTATTATCAACATGAACAATAATAAGAGACTAATAAGATCTACTTACATGTGCCTGTTGGCGGGGCTGCTCCATCACTCATATCTGTACAGTCATTAGTGCCATCACAAGTTTGAGTTGTTGGATTATAGCATCCTGAGCTGTCTGCGCAGACCACCTCAGGAAGAGTACAACCTGGGGTAGAACATAAGGAAAACTTGCAGCCGTTATTTTACACATAATACTCTTTAATAGGTCCAGAGATTGCTCTTCTTACAAACATGTATATAGCTCTCTAAAAAGTACTTTCTTATAATATTTATCCTTCAATCGATTTGATCAACATCAGCATCAGCATGAACAATAATAAGATCTACTTACATGTTCCTGCTGGCGGGGCTGCATCACTTATTTTACAGATATACTCCTAATATGGTTCAGAGATTGCTCTTTCTGACATATATGCTTGCTCTTCAATCGCTTTAATCAACATGCACAATGATAAAATCTACTTACATGTTCCTGTCGGCGGGGCTACTTCATCACTCATATCTGTACAGTCATTGGTGCCATCACAACTTTGAGTTGTTGGATTATAGCATGCAGATTTGTCTCCGCATATTACCTCAGGAAGCGTACAACCTAAGGGTAGATCATGAGGAAAATATACAGCCTTTTTTTCAGATGTATTCCTCAAAACTTTCAGAGATTACTCTTTCTTACGACTGTGCGTACTTGATTTAATTAACATGAACATGAACAATAATAAAATCTACTTACATGTGCCTGTCGGCGGGCCTGCTTCATCACTCATATCTGTACAGTCATTAGTGCCATCACAACTTTGAGTTGTTGGATTATAGCATGCAGATTTGTCTCCGCATATCACCTCAGGAAGAGTACAACCTAGGGGTAGATCATGAGGAAAGTGTAAAGCCATTATTTTACAGATGTTTCACTCAAATGTTCAGAGATTGCTCATTCTTTGCTTCTATGCATATTTTATTTTATTATCAACATGAACAATAATAAGCGACTAATACGATCTACTTACATGTGCCTGTTGGCGGGCCTGCTTCATCACTCATATCTGTACAGTCATTAGTGCCATCACAAGTTTGAGTTGTTGGATTATAGCATCCTGAGCTGTCTGCACAGACCACCTCAGGAAGAGTACAACCTGGGGTTAGAACATAAGGAAAACTTGCAGCCGTTATTTTACACATAATACTCTTTAATAGGTTGAGAGATTGCTCTACTTGCAAACATGTATATAGCTCTCTAAAAAGTTTCTTCTGCTGATATTTATCCTTCAATCGATTTGATCAATATCAGCATCAGCATGAACAATAATAAGATCTACTTACATGTTCCTGCTGGCGGGGCTGCATCACTTATTTTACAGATATACTCCTAATATGGTTCAGAAATTGCTCTTTCTGACATATATGCTTGCTCTTCAATCGGTTTATTCAACATCAACAATGATAAAATCTACTTACATGTTCCTGTCGGCGGGGCTGCTTCATCACTCATATCTGTACAGTCATTGGTGCCATCACAACTTTGAGTTGTTGGATTATAGCATGCAGATTTGTCTCCGCATATTACCTCAGGAAGCGTACAACCTAGGGGTAGATCATAAGAAAAATATACAACCTTTTTTACAGATGTATTCCTCAAAAGGTTCAGAGATTACTCTTTCTTAAGACTGTACGTACTTGATTTAATTAACATGAACATGAACAATAATAAAATCTACTTACATGTGCCTGTCGGTCGGCCTGCTTCATCACTCATATCTGTACAGTCATTAGTGCCATCACAACTTTGAGTTGTTGGATTATAGCATGCAGATTTGTCTCCGCATATCACCTCAGGAAGAGTACAACCTAGGGGTAGATCATGAGGAAAGTGTAAAGCCATTATTTTACAGATGTTTCACTCAAAGGTTCAGAGATTGCTCATTCTTGCGTCTATGCATATTCTTTAATCGATTTATTATTTTATTAATACTGCAGTTACTGTCCGTTTTCCTATACACAATACACAGTGTTCTTACCATTGACGCATAACCTCTACAAATAGTCTATGTTAGAAGTATGGGTAATTGCCTAGTTAACGTCGCTGTGTGAAAAATAACCGGCCAATATTAAAAGTACTCTTCTGAAATTCTAGAAAATATAGTTTTGTAACATGTCCTAAATTTTTAGCTAATTTAGGTGTTTGGAAATATTCGCACTTTTGTGTTTTAGGAAGGATATGTAAACGACAGATAACACCAAAAAAATATGAAGAAATTATTTCAAACCGTGTTACGGCCCACAGCCATTATGTTTCTCATTTTCAAGAATGTGGTTAATAATATGCACAGTATTGTCTCATTTCGTGAACAAAGGCCACACAGTAATTGTTACCTTGCGTTTGCTTTATAATCGTTCACCCAACTGAAACTATAATACCAGCTCATTGCTGATTGCACCTGTAAAACAGACACATGTGTGTGTGGATTCAACCAGAGAAGATCTGATGTAACATAGTTGAGCTGTTTTCAATGAGTGTTATCTTCGTTTAATAGCTTTTAATGGGGTTTAAGTCCTGCAAAGGTCGTGGTGAATTGTACTGTAGACATGACTGCATCATGTATCAACATGAACAATAATAAGCGACTAATAAGATCTACTTACATGTGCCTGTTGGCGTTTCTGCTTCATCACTCATATCTGTACAGTCATTAGTGCCATCACAAGTTTGAGTTGTTGGATTATAGCATCCTGAGCTGTCTGCGCAGACCACCTCAGGAAGAGTACAACCTGGGGTTAGAACATAAGGAAAACTTGCAGCCGTTATTTTACACATAATACTCTTTAATAGGTCCAGAGATTGCTCTCCTTGCAAACATGTATATAGCTCTCTAAAAAGTACTTCTTATGCTGATGTTTATCCTTCAATCGATTTGATCAACATCAGCATCAGCATGAACAATAATAAGATCTACTTACATGTTCCTGCTGGCGGGGCTGCATCACTTATTTTACAGATATACTCCTAATATGGTTCAGAGATTGCTCTTCTGACATATATGCTTGCTCTTCAATCGCTTTAATCAACATGAACAATGATAAAATCTACTTACATGTTCCTGTCGGCGGGCCTGCTTCATCACTCATATCTGTACAGTCATTGGTGCCATCACAACGTTGAGTTGTTGGATTATAGCATGCAGATTTGTCTCCGCATATTACCTCAGGAAGCGTACAACCTAGGGGTAGATCATAAGAAAAATATACAGCCTTTTTACAGATGTATTCCTCAAAAGGTTCAGAGATTACTCTTTCTTACGACTGTGCGTACTCTTTAATTGATTTAATTAACATGAACATGAACAATAATAAAATCTACTTTACATGTGCCTGTCGGCGGGCCTGCTTCATCACTCATATCTGTACAGTCATTAGTGCCATCACAACTTTGAGTTGTTGGATTATAGCATCCTGAGCTGTCTGCGCAGACCACCTCAGGAAGAGTACAACCTGGGGTTAGAACATAAGGAAAACTTGCAGCCGTTATTTTACACATAATACTCTTTAATAGGTCCAGAGATTGCTCTTCTTGCAAACATGTATATAGCTCTCTAAAAGTACTTTCTTATGCTGATATTTATCCTTCAATCGATTTGATCAACATCAGCATCAGCATGAACAATAATAAGATCTATAATATATATTCCTGCTGGCCGGGCTGCATCACTTATTTTACAGATATACTCCTAATATGGTTCAGAGATTGCTCTTTCTGACATATATGCTTGCTCTTCAATCGCTTTAATCAACATGCACAATGATAAAATCTACTTACATGTTCCTGTCGGCGGGGCTGCTTCATCACTCATATCTGTACAGTCATTGGTGCCATCACAACTTTGAGTTGTTGGATTATAGCATGCAGATTTGTCTCCGCATATTACCTCAGGAAGCGTACAACCTAAGGGTAGATCATAAGGAAAATATACAACCTTTTTTTACAGATGTATTCCTCAAAAGGTTCAGAGATTACTCTTTCTTACAACTGTGCGTACTCTTTAATTGATTTAATTAACATGAACATGAACAATAATAAAATCTACTTACATGTGCCTGTCGTCGGGCCTGCTTCATCACTCATATCTGTACAGTCATTAGTGCCATCACAACTTTGAGTTGTTGGATTATAGCATGCAGATTTGTCTCCGCATATCACCTCAGGAAGAGTACAACCTAGGGGTAGATCATGAGGAAAGTGTAAAGCCATTATTTTACAGATGTTTCACTCAAAAGGTTCAGAGATTGCTCATTCTTGCGTGTATGCATATTCTTTAATCGATTTATTAATTTATTATCAACATGAACAATAATAAGCGACTAATAAGATCTACTTACATGTGCCTGTTGGCGGGCCTGCTTCATCACTCATATCTGTACAGTCATTAGTGCCATCACAAGTTTGAGTTGTTGGATTATAGCATCCTGAGCTGTCTGCGCAGACCACCTCAGGAAGAGTACAACCTGGGGTAGAACATAAGGAAAACTTGCAGCCGTTATTTTACACATAATACTCTTTAATAGGTCCAGAGATTGCTCTTCTTGCAAACATGTATATAGCTCTCTAAAAGTACTTTCTTATAATATTTATCCTTCAATCGATTTGATCAACATCAGCATCAGCATGAACAATAATAAGATCTACTTACATGTTTCCTGCTGGCGGGCTGCATCACTTATTTTACAGATATACTCCTAATATGGTTCAGAGATTGCTCTTTCTGACATATATGCTTGCTCTTCAATCGCTTTAATCAACATGCACAATGATAAAATCTACTTACATGTTCCTGTCGGCGTGGCTGCTTCATCACTCATATCTGTACAGTCATTGGTGCCATCACAACTTTGAGTTGTTGGATTATAGCATGCAGATTTGTCTCCGCATATTACCTCAGGAAGCGTACAACCTAAGGGTAGATCATGAGGAAAATATACAGCCTTTTTTACAGATGTATTCCTCAAAACTTTCAGAGATTACTCTTTCTTACGACTGTGCGTACTTGATTTAATTAACATGAACATGAACAATAATAAAATCTACTTACATGTGCCTGTCGTCGGGCCTGCTTCATCACTCATATCTGTACAGTCATTAGTGCCATCACAACTTTGAGTTGTTGGATTATAGCATGCAGATTTGTCTCCGCATATCACCTCAGGAAGAGTACAACCTAGGAGTAGATCATGAGGAAAGTGTAAAGCCATTATTTTACAGATGTTTCACTCAAAAGGGTCAGAGATTGCTCATTCTTGCGTCTATGCATATTCTTTAATCGATTTATTATTCATTTATTATCAACATGAACAATAATAAGCGACTAATAAGATCTACTTACATGTGCCGGTTGGCGGTGCTGCTTCATCCCTCGTATCTGTACAGTCATTAGTGCCATCACAAGTTTGAGTTGTTGGATTATAGCATCCTGAGCTGTCTGCGCAGACCACCTCAGGAAGAGTACAGCCTGGGAGGTGGGAAGCTTATGAGGAAAACTTGCATTCGTTTATTTTACACATATACTCTTTGGTAGGTCCAGAGTTATGCTCTTCACCCGCAAACATTCTTATATAGCGCTCTAAAAAGTACTGTCTTATGCTACGATATTTATCCTTTAATCGAGTTTCATCAACATCAGCATCAGCATGAACAATAATAAGATCTGCCCACATGTTCCATGCTGGCGGGGGCTGCATCACTTATTTTACAGATATACTCCTAATATGGTTTCCAGGGTTGCTCTTTCTGGCATATATGCTTGCTCTTCAATCGGTTTTAATCAACATGAACAATGATAAA